>NC_092326.1:9786467-10089498 GCF_036785885.1 Coffea arabica
TTCCTGAAAAATACCAGAGGAAACTATCCCTTTTTTTAATGTCTTTATGCTAAACAAATGGATATGAAATTATGCAAGTATGATACAGTTTTAGCAAAATATAAGATAGCATTTGAATCACACCAAGAATATAGTAATAATATTACTAGCAATAGAATCTTATTTAGAGACCTAAATTTAAGAAAAATCTCTATCATTATTGGTTTAAATTTTTTATTAAATGATCAATTTGGTCTTATTGCACTATGAACTGGAATGTATATCTCAGCCATCCTTTTTTTACCTCTTACACCAGAGTTCACTTGAAAGCTTGGTGGGATAGAAGATTGTATATGTAAAATTCTAGAACTATGTAAACAAGTTATAGATAATTAGGTAGACATAGAAACCTTAGATATTCTTGATATAGAAGATAGAAACCTAATAGAATCTAATAGAAAGCTCATATTTTTCTTTAAAAAAAAACCTAATAGAATCTGAACAAAAAATAATGGACCTACCATTAATATATAATTGTATAGAATTTGGACATGATGAAATTGATCATTTAATAAAAACATTGGGAAAAGAGAATATTGTAGGTAATGATCCACAAAAATATTGGAATAAAAATAAGATTTATTGCAAATTAGAACTAAAAGATCCAATTTTATAATAAATCTAAAAAGATAGAAGCCACGAATGATAATTTAAAAGAATTTGAAATGCACATATCTATTACAATTACATGTAATTAAAAAATCTAATAGTCCATATAGAAGCCAACCTTTATAGTTAGAAAGCATAGTGAGGTAGTTAGAGGAAAAAGTAGAATGGTAATAGATTATAGAAAACTAAATGATAATACATTAAATGATAGTTATGATATTCCAGATGAAACAGAATTGTTAAATAGAATTCAAGAAAGTATTATTTTTCGTAAGTTCGAATGTAAATCAAGGTTCTGGCAAATTAGAATGTATCCTAATGGTATGCCATGGACAACATTTACATGTCCATTAGGTCATTATGAATGGCTAATTTTGTCTTTTGGACTAAAAAAATGCTGCTTCAATTTTTCAGAGAAAAATGGACAATATTTTTCTAAAATTTAATAAATTTGTTTGTGTATATATAGATGATATATTTGTACACTCTAAAAATAAAAAAGAACATATTAGTCATTTAAAATTAGTATTATCAGAATTTTTAAAGGCAAGGAATTATTATAAGTAGTAGTAAGGCTCAAGTTTTTAGACAAAATATAGAATTTTTAGGAGCAAAATTAGGGAATGATAGAATAAAACTACAACCCCATGTAGCTACGAAGGTTATAGAATTCCCAGATAATTTAGATATAAAACAATTACAACAATTTTTGGAATTACTAAATTATGCAAGACCTTTTATTAAAGATTTTGGAAAACTTAGTAGGACCTTTATATAGTAAAATAACATTAAAAGGACAAAGAAACTTTAATATAGAAGATGAAAAACAAATAAAAAAAAAGAAGTTGTAAAAAATTTACCACCATTAAGATTACCTTTAGATACAGATTACTTAATTGTAAAAATAGATGGGTGTGAACAAGGTTGGGGCACAGTATTAAAAAGAAAATCACATAAGTATAGCAAAAAATTAGAAGAAGAAATTTGTAGATGTAGCTGTGATAACTTTAAGGAATAGTAGCATTGATCAAGAAATATTAGCAGTAGTATATGGCCTAAATAGTTTCAGATTATTCCTCATAAGTAAAGAAGAGATTTTAATTAGAACTGACTGTGTAGCCATTGTAAAATTTTACCATAATAAAAATAGTAAAAAAATTAGGAAAAGAAGATGGCTTACATTGTTTTTTGGTTAACCCCGTCCCTGGTGATGGACGCCACCCCAGCTTTTATTCATAGCAACCAAAGTTACAATAGAGAATGAACTTGACAAGACATGCATCTAGGATGTCTTTACCTTCCTAATAGAAGGCATTCTCATTCTATCGAGCCTAATTTCTCTGCGAGCCAACTGCGGCCACATGTTAAAGTGCTCATAAATTTTGATATCATGCTGTGGATGAGATACCCCCACATTAGCCAAGATATCCGCCACTTTGTTCGCTTTCCTAAAGCAAGATGGCTTACATTTAGAGACACCTCGATCAATAATAATTACAAAGTTGTTTTTTATCACATTAAAGGTAAAGATAATAGTTCAGCTAATCAATTGAGTAGATTATTGATATTTGATTAAGTTTGTAGGTATGGACAACATGTGACGCCCCCACTTCTCCCTAAGGCGAACCAAAGGGATATCAACGGGACGCCTGCCTAACTCTTACCAGAACTCGGTACAATTCAAATCCAAACTTAAAAATAATACCCGATAATACAAGTCCAAGTAGAGAAAGGTCACTTCCGTAAATAGACTTTCAAGTCTTACATCACAAGTTCTCAAAAGTACATCAACATTCCCAAAATATACAGTCATTATCATTCGACTAGCCAATTACATTCCATGATTCTAACCAAAAGCGATCAAGTCGGCTCTTCTCCCCAACTTGCAATCCGACCCTGTTAAGGAAAACAAAACTAATAGGGTGAGCGGATGCTCGTGAGGCCAAGAAAACATACAAAATACATAGTTCAGGTGGTGATAGCATTTAAGCAAGAATTAAAACTGTAACATTCAAGCAATTCAAAATTTTCAATTAAACACATTCAATGGGGACACAGGGGTTCTCAAAAGCTAATTTCCACTTACTTTGCCAAAATTCAATCAAATACCTCCTCGTGATGACATTCCGTCACCCGGGTGGGTAATTAAATCCGTAGAACTTCACTTACTCCATTTATGGTTCTGAATCGACATGAGAGGTACCTCCTACTCGAATTGGTGTAGTACATGCTATCGCTCAGGGAATCGATTATACATTTATGGTTCTGAGTCGACATGAGAGTTACCTCCCACCCGAATCGGTGTGGTACATACTATCGCTCAGTGGTCGATGAGATATCGCTCCAATCGACTTATACTTTTTTTATGATTCTGAGTCAAAATGAGAGGTACCTCCTATCCGAATCGGTGTGGTACATACTATCGTTTAGTGGTCGATGAGACATCACTCCAATTGACTGAGAATGGTTTAGGGTTCTGAGTCGACATGAGAGGTACCTTCTAACCGAATTGGTGTGGTATATGCTATTGCTCAGAGAACCGATTATTTGTTTAGGGTTTTGAGTCAACATGAGACGTACCTCCCACTCGAATCGGTGTGGTATATGCTATCGCTCAGGAAACCAATTATAGCACTGAGACGATATGAGAGGCACCTCCCACCTAAATTGGTGTGGTACATGCATCCGCTCAGGACGTACGAGTTAGACATATTTATGAATAAGTACCGATCATATGTATTTCAGTAACAAGTATCACATAATTAAAAGAAAGAGAGGGCGAGGGCATCCCACGAGTATACACATAAGTCGAGGAGGTTCACTCCATTTGACATCACAACACAAATATGGTTTGCAAAAGCAACACTTCACTTAATTCACATAGCAATTCACTTCACACAATTCGAATATCAATTCATATAGCACAATTCAATTGTAGCATCACTTAAGGGAGAGCGAGTGTAGTAAAATACACACTCGTCTCAACAATTCCATAATACTCAATCAACAATTAAAACATTTATCAACAATTCATGCACTTGACACTCACCAATCAAAATAGGGAGTAAGTGCTCAAATAACTCGTAGGCGTCCACTTCGAGATCCTCTTGAAGGTCCCCTTGAGCGTTTGAGCAAATAATACTTGACTATCACATACTATCACTTATAACTCCTTGTTAACAAGAAAGATTATACACTTGTACAATACTAAGAAAATGTCATGAAAAAGAGCCTTAATTACTCGTAAATTGAAGCTCAAAAGTGGGCTTTAATAACACAAGAAAAAACTGATTTCTTTCATGAAATCAAATTTAAAACAGTCAATCAATATCGAAGGGCAGTGAAGAGTTTCTAATCTCATTTCCCAACAAGTTGAAAAAATTCAGTTTTAAGTGTCAACTTTGAAAAATCATATCTTGCACTCAGTAGGTCCAAAATTGGAAAACTTTATATTGTTGGAATCTTGGTTCAATGTACTAAAAGTTTCTAGAAGATACCTTTCCAAGATTCTAAATAGAAGACATTCAAATTTCAGCTCAAAATGGCTGATATAAGCACACAAGACAGTTTCGATCATGTTTTTTGGTAACTTTTGGAAATTCGGCAAAATTCAAAGAAAGTGAACTAGCCTCTGAAATTCATACTACGATAAGAGTTCTAAACACAACAAGCGAAACTAAATTCAGAGTTTTGAGTGCCAAATTATAGCAGCTCAAAGTTGGCCCAAAAATGAAGGCAGTTGGTCCATTTTCTAGATTTGAAGAACAACTTTGGCACACCATTTGTATAACGAAACAGTCTTAAAATGACACCAAAATTGGTACAAATCAACTCTCATATGAGTACTACTCCTCTATCAAATTTCATGTAAAAACTCGTATGGGAAGGTAGTTAACAAAACTACCAAAATTCAAGAAATTTCCAAGTCAAATCTGCCTTCTTGCTTTCCTTCCCTTTCCAAACATTTTGCCCAATGAAATCAACTCCAATTTGGTTTATTGGTGACACTAAGGTCCAGGAAATATCTAATATACATTTGGTAGGTGTTTGATACCAAAATTTTCGAAACAACATGACCCAAGTCAAACTAGACCAATCGGCTAGCAAAATCAGGGTTTTCCAGCTTTGGTACAGTTTTGAAATTGGACTATATCTCACTCAATACAACTCAAAATTGAGAATGGTCAGTGGCATTGGAAACTAGAATCATAAGGCTACATTTCATATGAACACATCATTTTGAAATTCAGTTTTCAAATGAGAGAAAATAGAGCCACAAATTGCAGCTTCTACCTTTCTCTTGGATAGGCCAATAGAACAGGGCAGTCGACTTTGATCAATCACTACAGATGACTCAGTTCAAATTAGAAGGTGCATACACCATTAGAAAACTACGGATGTCTAGTTTTGAATTCCACTGAAAGCACTCAATTCTGACATCTGGACAGAGAGATAGGTTCATTCAAAGAACACTGCCAGAGGACCACTGTTACAAGAATTTCCAGATTTGTTCTTGCCAAAATTCAATTTTTATCCAACCAATTCAAATAATTTTTGGTAGAAACTTTCCACACATCATATACAACATATCTACAACAGTTTTAAAGTCATTTGAATAACAAAATTTCAAACCAAAGGCCCGGTAAAAATAGGACAGATTTCGGCTGGTCTTCCTATGCAATTTCCTTTCACTTTTCTAACTAACATCATCTTGTTTAACACATAATTAACACAAACAACACTTATTATCATCAAATCAGCCCATACAACCAAGGTGAGATTTCATAGAGCCTACTTTAACCATTCCAATTTAAATAACAACATCAATAATGAAGCTACAAGCTTCATAACCAAGATTAAACCCACTAAAGCCGAGGTTAAAAGATTGGATGATTACCTCCTAATCCTTGAGAGAAACCAGAAATTTTTGCACCTCTAAAGCCCCAATAAAACAGTGAGATGATTCCTTTCTTCTAGCTTAAGTGGATCTCCAAGAAATTTTGAGGTTGGATGCAAAGTTTAAGGTGATTTGGAGTGAAATGGTGAAGAGTTTTCTTCTTCTTCCTTGGAGAGGTTCAACCGGCACTTGAGGTGAGGAGAAAAGGGTTTTTGATGTTGTGTGATGCTTCCTTGAGAAGCTTGAGGTTTTGTGGTTAAGATTCCTTCAAAAGTCAACTCTTAATAGCGTCGCGCGCGCGCGTTTCGTATACGTTTTCTCTCGAGTTTGTTTCAATTGTGCACTAAACCTCTAATGTACTTCTTTTAACATTATAATTATTCATTCTTAGTAATCTAGAATAAATTTCTTAAATATCCAATTAACCGCTCCGGCTCGATATACGCGAACTTTCGATTCGCGCGTGATAAGGCGAAATTTACGAAAAATTCTTGTAACGTTAATATATTTAACTAATACTAGGGTAAATAATCATAAAAATAACTATTTTAAGAATAACGCATGAGTCCTCAAATCTCCAAGATCATAGCACTCTCAGATCGAATACTGCCTCGAAAAACGTATATTCGCTATTTCTTACTAAACGAGCTTCTGAAATTTAAATTTGCTAACGGAACATTTTTTAAAAAATATAAAAGACATTTTAGCATACAATGGGTTTTAAAATGAATAAAATAAATTATTTGGAGTAAACGGGTGAATAAATAATTAATTAAACCATTAAAATAATATAAAAGTAAGAAAATAAAATCCAAATCCTCACACAACATAATTAAAATTGGAGAATAGGAACTCAACAAGTACCCCAAAGGTACAAATTTGCATTTTCGAAGTGAAGTAGAAAGTAAGTTGGAGGAAATTCAACAGGTAATTCTTGATAATCTTTGGAATGCTCAATATGTAGTCCAAAAGGTAAAGTTTTCAAATGCATCAACATTTTATTTTAGCAATTTGCCAAGTAAAAGTTTTCCTTGTTATGTTGTTATTCAAGGTCATAGGCCTGGTATGTATTCAACATGCCAAAATGTTTTAGAACAAATATATAATTTTCAAAATCCTTTATACAAAGGATTTCATAATATCCATGAGACTTTAGAATTTGCTAGAAGTAAAATTGGTATTAAATTTTTTTTTTTCGGACAAGCCCCAACACGAGCTGGGGATTCCAACCCCCAAATTTATTAGAAAACCAGCAACACAATTACATCAGTCTGCAGACAGCAAGAGCCTTCGAGAGTCAATGAATGAGAAAGAAAAGGAGAATTACTTCTTTACAATCTGAGAATGGACAAAGGGAATCTTCCCACAATCTAACTGTAAAGAAGCTCGAACAACAGAAGGTAACTAGTGAAGCGAGGAGAAGACCGTATCCGCATGGAGACCCAAACCTGCTAATTTATCAGCACAACCATTTGCGTCTCTAAAAATGTGTTGCAATGAGAAAGATAATTCCACTAATAAAACTCGTATCTTGTGCAAAAGATTGCACAACGGCCACTTAGATGTAGCATCAACTTGCAGCAATCGAACAAGCACCTCTGAATCTACATCAAAGATCAACCTTGTACAATTCCTTTCCTTGCACAGTAGAAGACCATGCTATAAGGAGAGTCCTTCTGCCATCAAAGTATCTACTTCACTGAATTCTTTATAAAAGGCAAAGATCAAGTGACCCGTATGATCTTGAACTAATCCACTACCAAACACCAACGAGCCAGAAACACTAGCATCTGTGTTGAGTTTAAGCTAGTTAGGTAGGTTTCAACTGGGCCATAGAAAGAACCCTAAGCCATTTCATTTTTCGAGGCGCAAACCTTGCCCATAGATGGTCATCATCACCTTTAAAGTGCTCCGATCTCAAAACACCTGCCAAATCGAGCTACTCAACAAAGGTCTCCATTGTAAAAATGACCGCTCGAGCATGAAAGTGAGCTCCCTCGTACTTTGCCCGATTGTGCGCTTTCCATATAAACCAAATAATAATTGCTGGCATTGTTGTCTGTATATGATCCTGTGTACTCGATGCAACCGAGCACAGCCATGACATGAACATCACAGAGAGAGAAGAACACATGACTGATACAATATCTATGCTGCCGGCAGGCATTAATGAAGATAGGGAAGCAACTATGGCAAGGTTCTTGAATGGATTGAGACCCGAGACAGCTGAACTTGTTGAGTTGCAGCAATATGTGGAGCATAGCGACTTGGTGGAGAAAGCTATCAAGATTGAGCAGGGGCTCAAGAGGAGGGGTCAAGGACGGTATTCACTAAGTCACACTTCACCTATGACCTAACTTAGACCACCAAGAAAGAAAGAAAAGCTTCCAGCCAATTCTGCACCTTCAAAGCCAGAACAAGAACTCGCAAAAATAGATTTGAAGTTTGCTCCTAAGTTCGATCATGATGCATCCACACCTCAACTTCATGATAATAAATGTTTTAAATGCCAATGACATGGACACATTGTGACGACCCCACCGTACCCAGAGGCGTACCAAAGGGTTTAGCGGATCGTCTGCCTAGCTCGCGCCAGGACTCAATGCTTAAAATGAGAAAATAGACTTCATGCAAAAGAGAGTTCCATTTACATGATTACATCTTCAAAAGTTATATAAATTACTACATCAAGACATACACACCACTGGTACCAGAAAGCAAACCCTAGAGAAGCTACTAACTATAACCACCATAACAAATATATACATCTTATCCGTCAACTTATAATACGTACTAGGGCAAAATTAACTATTCTATAAACCAAAAGTCTATACACATTCCCGAACTTTTCCCGCGTCGGCCCCTGCTAAGGAAAACAAATGGAATGGGGTAAACTATATGCTTAGTGAATAATCGAGGTAAAACGTAAAATCACATCCAAATAAACATGTAAACCAAAATATTTCACATCAATAAACAGAAATGTAACATCACAATAGTAGGATACAAGTGGCTTCAAAGCCAGTTCAATTCCCCGCTTGACCACCTGTTAACACTCCGTCAACCAAAATATTCACAGTTTGTAGACTCCATTTACTTCCTCGTTCACCTTATCAACCCCCGCTGGCCAGTCAATAGCACACAACAGCTCGAGCAAAACAAAATCACTTTGCTTTAACAAAGAATGAAATCCTAAGATTAGCATAGAACTAACTTCGACCAATCCCCGGCCGACTCGAATAGTCCGTCTACCCTTGGAACCGGGGTAGAACCAAGCCCCGAGATATCCGAACTCTCAACAAAGGATACCTCTCAATAAAGTTGTGATGACTGGAAAATTCGCTCATGTTTTCTTAAAATTCCCTCTTATTTTGATTAAATTACTTTATAATATTTTTTTACTATTTATTTACTCCCTCAATAGTTGGAATAAAGAATAGAATTAAGAATTTCCCATTTACTTTCATCGTTAGGGTAAATTAGGGTTTCTACGAGTTTTTACGTCTTTTGGTAGTATGAGTAATCGATACGAAATGTGTACTAAATTTGGTGGTTAAAAGTGAGTTTTAGATAAGAAAAAATGTGTGATTAGAAGTAATAATAATAAGTTAGTGAATTATAAATGAAAACTCTAGTACGTGTGAGTTAAGGAAAAACAGTGTGAACCGACATGTGCCGTTTGTCACCGAGTGAGTACACCATTTGAACACTATTTTATTACCTTAATCACCTTACTTTTATTTCAGTTAATCACCCCTAAAATATCCTATAAAACAGCCACCATTTTTTACCAAAAGAAAAGGAAGAAAGAAAAAAAAACAAGAGGACCAATGGCGGCTTGACAAGTGTTGGCCAACCAAGTTTGACCAACAAATTTTCCTATCTTCATAACTTTGTTTTGGACCAGAATAATTCCTGCACTTTTTTCTCCATCTTGGCTGTGAGTTTGAGAGGAAAAATAGGAGAGAAAAGTTCATTTTCCACCCCAAATTCATGCTTGAATCTTGAGTTTCAATCCACAAGCTTGCAAAATACTCCATAAAAGTGGTTCACTAGGGAAGATTAAGAACTTGAGTGGAGAGATTTTTGGAGGAAAAGCACTAAGCTTCCATCTTTCTTAAGGTTTGAAGGTACTTTCGGCAAGAAGCTACTTTTTTTCTTTAATCTTGCACTTGAATGAGATTATGCTTGTTTGTAGTAGGTTTTATGGAAGACTTTATAGTTTTGGTGGTGATTCATGAAATTTCAGCTAGGGTTTGATAATTTTAAGCCTTGAATATGTTGTTTAACTTTCAAATGTTGGTAATGGGTTTGGATATGGAATTTGTGAGATGATTACTGGCTTGATTGTGATTTTTAGCCTTAAAAGTTGAATTTCCAGCTTTGATAGTGGAATCTGCTCTGTTTTGACCAGTGTAATTCGTGCATGTTAGAGGCCGAATCAGGCTTAGGTCAAAACATGAAAGTTGTAGGAAATAATGTTATATAGCTGCTTGTAAAATTTCATCTCAATCTAAGTATTGTATCATGTTAAATGACTGAAATACCCCTGACTGCCAAATGTTCTTTTCAGCCGGTAGTTTTGAGATTTCACAGGTTTGGCTTCATTTTTCACTTTGATCCGTATCAAATAAGCATTTGGCCAAAACATGAAAGTTTTAACCCTATGTTTCAGCTTTTCAACGCATCTAAAACGCCTCAATCAAAATTTTGTAGTTTGAGTTATTGCCATTTAAATCCAGTGCTTATAATCAGACTGATAATGAATTCTGGTTCTGTAATTTGCAAATTCGACCTAGATCAAATGTGAACTGGGTTGAGTTGTCTTCGTGAAAGTTGTAACCCTTTGTATTACCTTCGAAACAGTATAAGATGCACCCCAATTTGATAAGTGTAGCTTCAATGGTGATCAAAATGCTAAGAGACGTCAAACCTGTGATTTTGTTAATTGTCTTAAACATTAGTTCTGGTCCATTTTCTAGCATTGTTTTGTAATTGAATGACATTGAGCCTATTGAAAGGCTATTGCGGTTAGATTATTTGTGTATGATTTTGGGGCTGAATTGAGAAAAATAATGAAGCCATAAATGGCTGGAAAATAGGTAAACACAAAGGCGTGCTGCCCAAATTTGCACTCGAAGGCTAGGTAGATGTAAGTGCGACTTGAGTAAGGATTTGAGAACGAATATCACTTGAATCGTTTAGGATATTCAAGTCTTTTTTCATAAAGGTATATAAGTTAGAATTCGGCCGAAACTTGTACCATTGGAAAAATGAAATTTATGACTAATAGAAATACATTTTCCTCGTTTCTTCGACTCAAATGGTATTGCAAAGTATAATTGTTTCAAAGTTTTACAGGTTGAAAAGCGAGCAAGAGTTTTACAAATATTCTCTAAATGAGTTTCAATTACTTGATTCTTGTTAAACGAAACGTTTAAGTTTCGAATCTTAGTTGATTTTCAAAACTCGTCAACGATGTTTTATCGCAGATTTGGACTCCCAACAAGGAGCAATACCTGACCGTGACCCGTAAAGGCACTACATCTTTGGTGAGTGCTTCCGAATACCTGATTGAACTTGACATTTGTATTTAATACTTGACCAATGTGATTACATGATATATGAGTGGATTGATAGGGCAAGAATGTACTTTATTGCTCTTGGCCTAATGTGATATATTCGTGTTCAATGATTTCAATTGAATTGATATACATGCGTATGAGTTCTATCTTGTCTGGAATTCTAGAAACCCTGTGGCTAGTTGATCGAGTTGAGTCGGAAAGGGCTTGGTCGATTCACTAACGAACCCTGAGTCATTAGTTTTGGTCGTGTGGAGTGCTATCTCCTCGACTAATCGGTATACTCAAGTATTATCACCAGTGTTAATTGAGGATTTTGGGCCCAGTAGGGGGTTTGGTTGGTGGACGGAGATTGAAGCTAAGTGGTGCTCTACTGAATTGGTTCCTTTACTTGAAAGTTGATGGAGTGTCAACTAATACTTGATCAAACTTTGGTAAAGCAACAGGAACTTGGCTCTTGAGAGCCATCCGTATCCTTATATTTTGACATGATCGTTACTTATTGGGTTATTGTTTCTTTTGAAAAACTTTTACACTCACCCATTTTGAGATTTGCTATTTGAAGTGTTATTGCTCACTTTTATGAACTTTTTATGCTTGCTATTTTTCTACATTGATACTTGTACTTTCAAATAATGGTCAACTTGCTATTTGGAACCTCACTGGACTTTTAGCTCATTCTATGCCATTTGTTTTCCTTACAGGGGTACGAGCGAGGCGTGAGACTTGTACAACTAGTGTGGTCTAGGTTTTTTGAATTTTGCAATTGTTCTCGCACTAGCACCCGACTAGGGGTTGATTGTACTTGGATTGTGAACATTTTAATGTATTTGGGCATGTATGAGACTTGTAGTTAGATTTGAGCATCAGTGTATATGCTAAGTTTGAAATCGTTGTTTAATTTCTTTTCTATGGTTGTAAGTTTTTTTCTCGAATTAAACGTGAATGAGTCTTGGCGAGAGTTGGGCAGGCGACTCACTAAACCCTAGAGTACGCCCTAGGGAGAGGTAGGGCCATCACAAAAGTACTCATCAAAATACTCAAGTCATGTATTCATCCCAACAGCACACAACACAAGGGATGATACTCAACACAAGACGTATTCTCACATATTAAATCAAGAACAGAGAATGGGCTTAGGTCGAGTGAGAAAAAGTACACTCTCACCTAAGTACCCATTTAACATATACAAAGCACTTTGACAATTTATTACATAAACAAGCCCAATTACTTACCCAAAATAACTAGCATGCAAATCAAGGCAATTTATATAGGTCCACCGGCTCTGTCCGGGTCATCACTGCCTGTGATAAAAGGTTATCCTTAACTATTAGTCAAACAACCATCATAATGGAAATAAGGGCTAAAACGGCCAAAACAGTAAAAACAGCCAAGAAATGCATGCGCGCGCGGGGAAATGAAAACGGTGCGCGTGATGGAAAATGGTATGAAAATGGATTGCACGGTTTCAACCATAACTGAAGCTGTGGTTATTGAATCAAGGTGTACTAGGTAGCATTTCGAAGCTAAGACAAAGGGTTACAACTTTTATGAAGACAAGTCAATCCAATTCATAGCTGATCCAGGTCAAATTTGCAGATTACAGAACCCGAATTTCATTGTCAGTCTGGTTGTCAGCATTGGATTCAAATGGCAATAACTCAGGCTAAAAAAGTTTGATTGAGGCGTTTTCGGATGCGTTGGAAAGCTGAAACATAGAACTAAAATTTTTGTGTTTTGACCAAATGGTGATTTGATACGGATCAAAGTAAAAAACGAAGCCAAAATGTGAAATCTCAAAACTACCTGCGAAACAGTGCATTTGGCAGTCAGGGGTAATTTTGTCATTTCAAATGCTACAATGCTCCAATTGAGCTAAAATTTTACAGAAAGCTATATAACCCATTTTCTACAACTTTCATGTTTTGACCTAAACTTGAATCGGCCTCTAGCATGGACGAACATACAGGTCAATAACAGGACAGGTTGGTCTTCTGGAATTTGATGCTTCAATGCTTGAAAATTCATATTTATGTCTTGAATCAATACTCCAAGTCCCTATCCAAGCTCATCAACATCATATACTAGATAAAAAATAAAAATCACAACTGAAAATATCAAACCCTAGCTAAACATTCCAACATATCATTCAAAACTAACTAATTAACCATCATAAGCCAAGAATATGAGTTTCTATCCAAACTTAAACAAGATTAAGGAAGAGAAAAAAGAAAGGCAGCCATAATACCTCACCAAGGATGCTTGCAAGAGAAAACCACAACCTTTCCTTCCAAAACTTTACCACACAAAGCTTTCTAAGCTCCTAAGTGAAAGTTTAATCGGTTTAGATTTTGAATTCAACTCAATCTAAGCCAACAATCAAGATAGGAATTGAAATGTTTCTTCCCTCTTTTCTCCTTCTAATACTTGGCCACCATGGAGGAAATGAAGGCTGAAATGAAGCTCAAGAAAAGATAAGAAGATTGGAATTGAGTTGGTCAAAGGTGGTTAGATGACTACCAAGTGTCGCCGTAGGATCAAATCTCAAATTTTTCTTTTTTCCTATTTTCTTTGGTCAAAGATTGTGGCTGGTTTAAGAGATATTTTAGGGTTAATTTTTCTTAAATAAAAGTAAGGGTATGAAGGTAATAAAGTAGTGTTCAAGTGGTGCACTCAATCAGTAACGAACAGTATACATCGGTTCAACCCGTTTTTCCTGATTTCGCATGTACTAGGGTTTAAACTTATGATTCATTCACTTATTATTATCACTTCTAATCACACACTTTCTTTTATATAAATCTCACTCTTAACCACCAAATTTAGTACACAGTCTATACCAATTAATCACACTACCAAAATACACAAAATTCCTAATGTACGCGAACTAGGAATCTAAAGGAAAAACCCTTGATTCTATGATTGATTGCAGCTATTGAGGGAGTGAATGCGTAGTAAAGCTATCCTAACATAATGGATTCCAACTAAAAGGAAATTTGTAAGAAAAACATAAGGGATTTTACAACTCCATAGATCACCAACTTAATGTAATCCAACAATCCATCAAGCTTAGTTGCACCTCACGAGCCTACTAACCACCCACCTATTATAATTACTTATCATAAAGCATGCATTGTCATACATAAACTCAATTAAACAACAACCTTTTAATCACAAGTAAAACTAGAGTTTTTTTATTAAAATTTAAGGTTTCTAGTCTTTTAAAACAAAACAAGGTTTTAAAACAAAAAAATAAATAAACCTTAATATCCTAAAATTCGGTGCATCACACACATGGCTAATGAATGCCCTAACTTGTGAGCTATGATCATCTTACCGAGTGGCGAAATTGTTATGGATGATGAAAAGGAATATGAGGGAATGCCGCCATTGATTGAGAATGATGGTGATGAATCAGGTGAAGAGGTCCCTATTGATCAAACCGTGCGGTTAGGATTGGTTACAAGGATGGCATTGAGTTCACAACGCATTGGTAAGGCTGTGCAACGAGAGAACATCTTCTATACACTGTGCCTTGTTAATGGCAAAGTGTGTAGTTTGATTGTCGATGGTGGGACTTGTGCTAATGTAATAAGTTAATGGTGAAGAAGTTGCAACTACCTATTTGTGATCATCCTAGACCCTATAAGCTGCAATGGTTTAGTGATTATGGTGAAGTTTGTGTCTCCAAACAAGCACCTGTGCAATTTAGCATTGGTATATATGAAGATGAACTATTGTGCGATATAGTGCCAATGCAAGCCACTCACATTATCTTGGGATGACCATGGCAATACATCGTTTTCTTGCAAGTTGATACAAATCCCGTTGAAGATGAACCCGTATTTCACAAGCCCCAGACCTAGACAATTAATACCAATAGTTTGGCAGCTAAAAACTCGACCCTAATTAATTCTAGAAGTCACGAATATATTGATATAATCTCAACCCATAACTAATCGAATTAAAGAACCAAAGTTACAAGATAGGAGGCGCCACAATTCAACGTGGTCTTGAATTGATAAGCCAAAACTTGAACACTCAAGAAACTCTAAAAAAGTATTCAAGGGGTTGCTTCTAAGAAGCCAAGAGAGAACTCTCTCTTCACACCAATAGTTGGCTAGAAAATATCACTCTTATTCATCTTAATTGATAGAAACCTTATGGCTGAAGGTATTTATTGTGACGACCCCACCTCTCCCTAGGGTTATGGCTGAAGGTATTTATTATGACGACCCCACCTCCCCCTAGGGCATACCCAAGGGTTTGGCGGATCGCCTACCTAACTCTCGCCAGGACTCACTCACTCACTCGACTCTCAAGATTAATCATTTAGGCCTCCAAAATTACATTTAAGTTCTACAATTCAACCAAAATTTAAACTTATTTACAAACCCAAAAGTCAAACGTATGATACAACATTAAATGTCAAAATATATCCTATTAACCAAAAAGTATAAGTACAAGAGGGTTACACACTCTAGTTCACATTCAATTGTTTCGGACCTCCATTCCTATAAAGAAAACAAAAACTAAAGGAATGAACTAAAACCCCATTGAGGTTCCTAAACAAGCAATCAAGTAGGGAAACCATGGAAACATTACATTTAACAATTGGCATACTTTGCACAGTAATATCCAGTCATTCAAAAATAAACACTCTATCATTGGAAGGATACGTGCTCACTTGGAGCCATTCATTGAAGTCATTCATTCATTCATTCACCAACCATTTTTCTTATCCCTCCGATATTAGAAAACGTTTGCAAGTGAAAACTTCTTTAGTGATATTGTCATTCATTCATTGATATCATTGCATTGAATTCACTGGCCAGTTCTTCACCAGATTTCGTGGTAATACTTGAGTATACCAAACATTATCCCAGGGTCACCAGCTGCCCGATCGAGTCCGCTTCTGGCTCGAGTCGACGGGCAACGAAAGGTAATGGCTCAGTTCAACCAAAAGGCTTACATTCATGCAAAAGTAGCATTCAATCATTTAATCATTGAAAATTTCACGTTCACTTAGGTTGAGTGCGATAAAGTACACACTCACCTATCGAAAATTCGTTTAATAATCATTGAGAAACATTTAACATTCAAGCAAACATTTACAACAATTCACATAGTTATTGGAAGCACAACATGCAAAGAACACTCACCAATTTAAGCAAAATAACGTCAAAAGTTTCCTTCCGGATTATGCCTTTGATCATCGACAAACCCTAAGAATAACCAAGAGAAAATATTATGGTTCAACCATTCAAAGTCTAGGTGAACCAAAGAAAATCCGAGTAACTACTAGTACAAAGGTGCAAATATGGTTTAGAGTGAAAAGATAACATTTAGACCCAAGAGACATGAGTAACCAAGAATTTCCTCATTCCAATCATAAACCAAGCTCAAAATGGTTTAACAACTCCAACTTAAAGTTGGAAATGAAAGTAAGGACTGTTTTAGGAAAATAGAATTTTTTCCAGTTTTGCGCGCAATGCTATTTGAAAAATCATATCTCAAGTTTCTTAAGTCCAAAATTTATAAACTTTATACCGTTGGAAAATAGATTCAAATAATTTCTCAGAAGACACCTTTGCAAGATTCTATCAACAAGTCAGTCAAAATCCAATCTCAAGTGGCTGCTTTATCCAGTAGAAAAATAGAACAGGAATGGCAATTCAGTCAATTTTGGAAAATCACAGATATTCATAGGAATTGAGAAAAATTCTGAAAATTTCAAGGTAGAAAGTAATCTGAATCTAGTTTCAAACGCAAGAAGAAAAACTAAATTTGGATTTTTTTTACACCAAGATATGATAGATTTCCCAAGACTGCTCAGAGTCTCCTACGGAAAAAATTTCAGCAGCACTTCTTTTGTGTTTACCAATTTTTCCAGCCATTTCAAGGCTACACTTTCACCACAAGACAGCCCCAATCAAGTTCATAAGGTATAGGATACATAGAGTACTTATTTTAATCACAAAATTAGCTATAACCAACATATACCTAAGCTGGAATTTAATCAAACTCTAGCAACAACTTCACCAAACCCTAGCAAAACCATGAAATTACCATAAACATGCTTTCTTCAACTTCAATCATAACATATCTTGCATAAATCTCAAGAAACAAGTAAAAAGAGATGTTTTCTAGAAATTTTACCTCAAAACCCCAAGATAACAAGCAATTCAAAAGCTCTCTTCCCCAAGTAACTCCACCAAAAACTTCCCTCCAAGCTTAACTCAAGATTAATCGGTATGGATTAGGGGTAGTGTTTGGATTTTTCACAAATCAAACAAGGAAATCAAGATGGAATTTGGAAGGATTTCTCTCTTCCTTTCCTCTCTAAGGCTCGGCCTTCATGGAGCAAGAAAGTGATGATTTTTTTTCAATTTTTCCAAGATAAATACAAAGACTAATCTTAGTCAACATTTGGTTTAATGGTTGACAAGTGTCACCCAATTATTTTGTCTTTCTTTTCCTTTTCCTTAGTCAATAATGGTGGCTGACTTAAGGGTTAATTTCGGGGAAATTAAATGAAATAAAAACAAGGAGATTAGGGTAAAAAAGTATTGGTCAAGCGGTGTACTCAACCGGTAACAAACGGCGCACGTCGGTTCAAACCTATTCCCTTAACTCCCTTGTACTTTTGTTTTAACTTATGATTCACTAACTTATTATTAGCACTTCTAATCACACACTTCCTCTTCCTAATACTCACTCTTATCCACCAAATTTAGTGCACAAACCTCACCAATCGATCACAGTATCAAAATGCACCAAAACCCTAACTTACTTTAACTTTAAAAGTAAAAGTAAAACTCTTCACTCAACTAATGAAATCACCATGAAATTTAGGGTTAGTAAATAGTTAAATAGTCAAATTAAAGAAACATAGAAGGAAATATAGATTTATTTTTCAAAAATGGGAGGAAATTCTAAAGGGATTTTCGGGTGCTCACATTTCTAACCTTCTACAAGACACATGATTCCTAATCAAATTTGGAAACAAATGACTACTTACCTAAAACCCTAATCGATTGGACTCAAGATCACAAGACCTTGACCATTTATTCTATCTAACTAAAGACTCAACTAACATTTAAGGGGGAGAGAACAGACGGCATGGATTTGGATAAACTTTGCAAGGGAGTTCAATGAGAAATAGCTCTCACCTCTGGTCCAAGAGTGGAGAGAGGACGATTTTATCAGGTAACATCAAGGAACCCTAAGTGTGTTCGAGTATGAAATTTAATTCACCAAATTATCTAAATTTGCTCCTAAATTGGTGGTTACGGAGCAGAGGAGAGTGAGACAGTTTGTGCAGGGGTTGAATGTGAAAATTCAAGCAGTTTTAGCAGTAGCTCAAGTTAATACATTTACCGAAGCTCTTGAGAAAGTCCAAAGGATTAAGAACGCGAAGGTGCAGGTAAGAGCTTTCCAAACACAAAAAAGAAGTGCACCTAGTAGTAATCCTGAGAAATCTAGAGAAAATAGGTCACCTCCCAAAGTTACGAGAGGCGCTGGAAAAGTGAACCTTCCAACTTACCCACTATGGACACTAGGAAAATTAGAAGGAATTGCTACAAGAGGAGTTCAGGTAGGAAAAGGGCGCCAAAAAGGAATCCCTCTAGAAGGCCAAATAGTGGCTCCTTGCTTGGCTTGTGGATATTGTGAGAAGACAAATTACACTAAGAATGATTGCTAGGTGAAGGGGTGAAAGCGCTTGATTTGAGGGAGTGCTGATAATCAAATTAACAAATGTCCGAAAAAGTAGCAAAAAGGGTTGAACGCACAGCAAGTAGATAGGACTACTCCTAAACAGACCCATGAAGGAGGAAACAGACCCAATGTACCAATTAGGGTGCATACTACAGATTAACAAGAAGTTCCAGAATCCTGTAAATGTTAGAATTTCAATGATGAAATTTTCTTAAGGGGGAGAGAGTGTACGAACCCAAAAATTGTTTTATATTTCTCTTATTTTTTAATACATTAATTTATATATTATTTTAATTTACTTGTCTTAATTTCTTAAATACTTGAATGGTTGAGTCAAGATCTTCTCTTTTCCCTTTTATAATTTGATGCATGTTAAGTTTAATAGTGCATTATGGTAGTGTGACCAATTGGTGAGGTGTTGTATGTACTAAATTTGGTGGACAAGAAGGGGTGTGGTACAAGATGGAATATGTGACTAGAAGTGTTAAAAGTGAATTAGAGAACACAAGATGGATTGGCTAGTAGAGACACAAGAGATACAAAGAGATAAGCATGAAACCATACGCCGCCAAGTGTCAACGTTCTAGACCTTTTTGACCAAGATTTTCTTTAGTCTTTATCTTTCCAATTAAACCAAAAATTCCTTCATTTTCCTATCTTCTTGGCCGAAATTACACAGAGAAAAAGAGAGAAAGAAAGTCCCAAGTTCTAGCTTCAATCCTTTGCTTGATTTGTGAGATATCCGACAAGCAACCATAATTCACTCCGTAGATCCGCGAAACATGTGCGGAAGGTAGCCTTTGATGAAGTTGTTGGAGAGAGAAAGCTCTTGTTTTGCATTTCCTCTTAGGGTTTTGTGGTATATTATTAAGAAACCTCTCTTTTCTTCTTATCTTGCAATTTATCAACATATGACTTGATTATGGCAGATTTCATGGTTTTGTTATGGTAGCTTGAATTTTTCAGCTTTGATGAGATTTTTTCAACTTTGATATGAGGTTTTCTAGCTTTGAGTTGAATTTCCAGCTTTAAAAGGAGATGTTCTAACTTTGATATGAAATTTTCAGTTTTGAGATGCGATTTTCAGCTTTGGTATGCAAATTCCAGTTTTGAGATGCGATTTTCAGCTTTGGTATGCAAATTCCAGTTTTGAGGTGCAAATTTCCATCTTTGATGTAACTTTGTTGGAGCTTTATATAGGTCAAAAGTCGATAGCTTTCTTGACCTAGAACGGACACCATATATCCCATAACATATAATCTTGATTGTTAGTGGTTTTGTTATGAAACTAGGGTTGGAAATGAGAGAGTTAACTTGAAAATTTTAGGGGATATGCTGCTGGAATTTTCCCTCTTATTGGTCAAGAGAGAGAGAGTGACAGCTGAGGCATAAATTTAGGGTATTTTTGCTTTCGATTTGCATATGATCTTACTCGAGACACTTGTTACAATTTTAGTCTTTGAATATGTGTTAGTTTTGCCAAAACAAGAGGTTTAAACGAAAGGAAATGAGTTTTCTCCAAACCATTTTCTAATCGAAATTTCCAACTTGTACTTCGAAAGTCTTGTCTCGTTTTCTTTCAACTTTTGACTATAATCACTGTATTTGTGCTCCATATTCTCCTTGAAGTATTGGTTTAGCATGCACATGGATTTTTCCTTGGATTTTAACAAAAAAGCTTGGCATTTTAGAAAGCTAAATGGGGGTTAAACCTACAAATCGCTTTATTGGCTAAGTGAAGCTTCAAAACTCATAATTTTGCATTTATATTGGCCTCAAGTGGTTAGATTCTTGATATATTATATGACCACAGGATTTGAGCATGTCCAAGAGGATGAATCAGGGTTTGAAATGAAACGATTGTGATCCATTAGTAGGTATTCCTTGTGTTTTGTAAATTAAATGCCTTTATTTTGTTGTTATTGTCTTATTTGACTATTAAATGTATTTCATTGGTCACTTTACTATTGATAGGCGAGTGTGTACTTTACCACACTCGACCTAAGTAAATGTGAATTTTTCAATGGTCAAATGATTGAATATTACTTGTGCATGAATGTAAGTCAGGTGTACTTTATCGCATTGGTTGAATTGGGCCCTTGCCCTTCGTCGCTAGCCTATTCGAGCTAGAAGTGGACTCAGTGGGTAGGTTGGTAACCTTGAGCCAATGTTTTGATATATTCGAGTATTACCATGAAATCAAATGGAGTACTGGCTAGTGAATGAAATAAATAAATGATATGACCGAAATGAAATGATCAATGTAGGGATTTTTGTTTTCAAATGTCTGAAACTATAAGGATGAGATGGGCGGAAACTAAATAAATGAATGAATGAATGGCTCTAAATGAGCTCATATCCTTTAAATAATTGAGTGTTTACTTCTTAAATGTCTTGCGACTGTTTATTACTATGCAAAGTATGTGAAATTGTTAAATGCAATATTTTTCTGATTTGACTGGTGTTTTGCTTGGATACCTATTTGGGAATCTCACTGGGTGTAAGATCATCCCATTAGTTTGTTTTCCTTACAGGAGTTGAGGACCAGAGTGGATAAGCTTGAACTAGAGTATAACGATCCTCTTGCACATGTACGTTGGACAGACATATTATATTTTGATATTTGGTGGTATATCTTACGTTTCACTTTTGGTTTGTTACTAAGCTTGAATTTTGGTTGAATTGTAGAACTCTAATGTTAAATTTGGAGGCTTGAAAGTTTATTTTGAGAATTTATTGTAGTGAGTCTTGACGAGAATTGGGCAGGCGATCCACTAAACCCTTGGATTTACCCTGTGGGAGGTGGGTCATCACAAGTGATATTAGAATCTAGATTTGTATTGGTCTAGGCAGATTGAGTGAGTGTAGTTGTGACAGCTTAAGTACAAGTGTTTAAGTGTGAAATCCTAAAGTGTTAGATGGTGAATCTTGCTTCATTTGTCTAAATTTCTTATTGACTTGATGCTTGATTGTATTGTAGAAATTGATGGAGATAGTGGAAACGAGAATCCTGAGCAGTCTTATCGAGTCCTTAGCTACCAAGAATGTCCAGGAGGACCTGTTTATCATTGGGGTCTAGGACGTAGGGTGAGATACTGTGACTGTTGGCGGACTTACTTGTACCCTGACCGAGTGGTCCTAATGATAGCCAACGAGAGGTAAAAGGATTGAGATTGAGCGCTTGAGGGCAATGTTAAGGATGCAAGGCGTTAGAAATCGCGAGCTTGAAACCTCTATTCGTGAGGAACAAGAACAGACTAATGCTTTTCGAGAGCAAGTGAAAAAGATTAATGGACGTCTCATTCAGGTGGTAAGGGAAGTGAGAGACCAAATGGAGAATATTTTAACTGAGTATGAGATGCTTGTTGATGAGGTAGTACAAGGGATCACAGTTGAGGAAGGTCACGGGAATGCAGTTCCTAATGACTCTAACTTTGAACCCGAGGAAGGGCAACCTACGCCTGAGAGAGAAGTGGAATCAGTTGGTTCGGTAATGAATTAAGCTAGAAACTTAGGACCTTGAGGTTGTAGGACCTGAGCTATGGTGGTTGGGACAACACACCATTTTCTTGTGTTGCCACTACATGTATTTTTGTTAGTGACGTGTTAAGCCTGATGTCTATAGTACTTGCTTCTACCTTGTGTACTTGGCTTTGTAGGTTGATATGTACAGTACAGTGCTTTTGCGACCTGGTTTCAGTATATATATGATATGAATGTGTTGTACTGTGACGGCCCCACCTCCCCCTAAGGCGAACCAGAGGGTTCGGCGGGCCGCCTGCCCAGCTCTCGCCGGGACTCAGTCGATCACTACAATCCTCAAATGAATTACAATATAAATCTCAAATATACATCACATGGTCCACAAACATACATCCAAGTCTCCAATAATTACATGTCACAAATGCAGCGGAAACTGATTCCAATCGTGGAATGTATACTTACATCCATATCAATTTCAAATATTTATACAAGACCAACTCGTACATAAAATAGATCCAAACTTAAACTGTACACGATATAAGCCATCCAGTCACGTGAATAAGCACAACAAGCCCTTCCTTCGCCTTGAGCCCTGTGGGGGGGGGAAATAAAATATTTTTGGGGTGAGCTAAAAGCCCAGTGAGTAACCAGTAAAATCAGTAATCAAATAGTTTTCACAAAAATTCATTTCATTGATGTCATGGTTCAGGAATCAGATGTACGTATTTTTGCTCTCGTGAGCCAGTGAAATCATTGTAATGTTTTAGAAGTTCAATAAGTAACCGGGGGTAAAAATGTAATTTTGTTACAGGTCAACATTTGCACAGTGAGAGTAAAACAAAAGCAGAAAATGACACCACATGGTAATTCCACAAAGCTCAATGAGCTAAAATCTCAATAAGGTTCCGAACATGAAATTTCATAACAAAGCCAACACATTAACCATCAATAATCAATAATTCAAGAAACAATTACAATGGAAAGCGATAGTAACATATTCATTAAAAGGATACCGCTCACATGGAGCTATTCATTTGTTCGTTCCCCTGACATTTCCCCTTATTCCTCCAATTATTTGAAAATTTCATTTTTATAAATAAACCCTCGTTCATCTTTTTATTCGTTCATCCCCTTTTCCGGACGTTGACCGAACTCCACCCATCCGACGTTGGCCGGACTCCACCCATCCGGACGTAGCCGGACTACAAGGTAATACTCGAGTATACCAAATTCACCCAGGGTCACCATATCGCCCGACCGAGTCCGCTTCTGGCTCGAGTCGATCGGTAACAAAGGGCAGTGGCCAATTCAGCCCAAAGGCTTACATCATGCGCAACTAGCATTTAATCATTAATCATTGAAAATTTCATATTTATTTAGGTCGAGTGCGATAAAGTACACACTCGCCTAGAAAACTCGTTTTAACAATCATCGAAAGCACTTAACACATTATCAATCAATAATAACAAGCCAATAAGTCAAGAATTACAGCAAACAAGGAACACTCATATGCAAGCACGCATGATATGCAAGAAAACAGTTCAAAAGTAACTTTGGAAATAGTTTAAAAGTAAATAATGCAAGAAAACGGTACAAAAGTAACTTCAGAAATAGTTTGAGGTCACTCACCTCAATGGCTCAGAAATCATCCATCATGTATCATTGCCTTGCTCAAACCCAAGTCTTAGATCACAAACTCAATGCAAACAAATCCTTTAAAAGTTCGGACAGCACTTCCCCTACATTTGCTAACTTTTCCAGCCATCATGGCTTCATTATTTCCTCAGCCAGTCCCAAAGGTACACACACAACAACAAGTTCATCCATAGTCATTCAGCAAGCTCCAAGTAATACTAGTGCAAGTCAAGCTAGGGGGAAAAAAAATCCGGAAATGAAACTTAAGCTCAAAACCAGAAAAACAGTTTTGACGTCATTTTACGGTAATGGTACCAAAGGCGTTATGATTGTCGGAAGAAGGTACAAGACCCACCGTTTCGAAGATAAGAGATAGGTCTACAACAATGTAGAAGGCCACTCAGTCCAAATCCTAGCACAACTAGGTCAAATGTGCCAAATACTCAACCGGAAACACCAAAAACAGGTTTACAAATCACATAATGCTGTAATTACTATAACTCAGTCTATACAGGTCCAAATGCCGAAATTCCAAAGGCATTTGGTAGCTAAGACATCCAGATACATTTCATCAGAAGACACCAACACCTAAATCCAAAGCAATTCCAGTCAAAATGGCCAATTACAAGTGCAGTTTTCGCATTCTGATCAACCCAGAACAGCAACAGTAAAATCGGCATATCTCACTCTACACTAATCCAAATGACCTGAAATTTTACAGGCACTTCAAACTCATCAATACCTACAACTTTCATGTTTTGAGCAAAGTCCAATTCGGCCTCTAACATGGTGCAATAAATTCGGGCAGAATGAAGAACTACAAAACCTAATTTTCTGAAATTTCTTCCAAAACAGAAATTGATTGCACTTAATCACTTTTTCCACCTCCTAGAGTCATTAAACATCATTTCCAATCATCATACATGACCACCCAATCATATCCCTATGAAAACAGAAAAATCCCCAAAATAATAAAACTTCACCAATTCAACCAAACTCAAGAAATAATCCATGAAATTGCATCTTATAACACCACTAATCATGAATTGAACATCATTAGAGGAAGGAGAGGTGTTCATCCACCACTTACCTTAGCAAAACAAGAGGGAGAGCTACTTGTCACCTTAAGCTTCCAAACAACTTCACCAAACAACTCACTATCACTAAAAGAAGAGGTTTTATGGAGTAGAAACTAGATCAAGCAAGTGTTTTGGAGGATTTGAGCTAGATAATTGCCAAACTTTGAAGAGGTTTTTTCTTCCATCTTTGCTAGAGAGAGAATCAGCCAAGAGGTTGAAGACAAGAATGAATTTTGTGTGATTTTTAAGAAATTTAAGCAATTGGTCAAAAAGTCAAGAAAATGAATAGTAAGTCATAAGCTATTTCCAATACAATGGTGACACTTGTCACCTCCATAAATGCAATCTTATCTTTTCTTTTTCCTCTCACATCAATCAATTCACATCCTCTACTTATCCCTTAACACCCGATAAATTTTACACAGTATCTGGAATTTAACCTAATTGGCCGAATTTTTCCGAACTTTTCGCACTTGTGGGTCCCACGTCCGTTATATATTCTTAATTTTCTAAAAACTCTCCAATACTAGGAAAATCATTTTAAAACTATTTTTGCTCATAAACTTTATCTGGGGAATTTTTCTAATCAAGAAAATGTAGAAAAACGGGCGATTAAAAAAATAAACCCTAGAAAATTACAAAATTTCCGGGTTCTCAAACTCATTTTTTTTTTCGGGCGTCACATGTACTATATATATACTAAGCGTGTTTCATTATCTTTAGCTTGTCTTTTGCTTATATATAGCCGATTTATTTTCGCTTATGTATATATAGCTTATTTTAACAAAAGAGTATAGAGGGTAGACGAAATCGTGGACTTGGAGCTAGTCGTGGACGTGGAGCTAGGCAATCACAGGAATCAAGGGATGAAAGAGAAGTAGTGGATCGAGGGTCGAAGCAGGGGACCAAGTAGTGACAGCCATGGTTGTCAAAATCGCGATCCAGATTGTAGGAAAATCAAAATCGATCCAGATCGCATTAGAATCGCAAATTTCATTAATCTATGTAAAATCAAGGTAGGATCGGTAGGATCGTGTAGGATCGTACGATCCTACCTCGATCCTACAAATTTTTCCTAATTTGTGAAATATGATACTCTATTTTGCAACTAAATGAAAACATTTGGGGTAGGCTTGTAATTTATCAAAGAATTGCAGCCTTTAGTTGCAATGTTTTAACATTTTTTGCCTCAAAGTCAAAAAGCTCCTTCAAAAAAGCTTCGATCTTCATCATCTTCTCCTCAAGTAGCCCTTTCTCCTTTGTCGTTTCTCTCCTCCTGCCCAAATCCCTAAATTAAACCATCAAACAGTAGCATCTCTTACCAAAAAACCAAGTACTAACGAGACGAAAATCTGTGTCTTCTACCAAGAACCCACAAGTTACAGCCGAGAGCTTCAAGGCTTCAAGCTTTAAAGCATCAATCTCCAGCCTCCAACACCCATTGCTTCGGTAAGAATATCAAGCTACGAAATCCTCCGTTGCCGCCGGATTTGGGCCGTTTCAAGCTTCAAAGCTTGAAGCTCCAGCACCCGTTCTTCTCCAATTTTCGTGCTGCCAGCCTGCCACCACACTGAAGTTCAAGCACCAGCACTTCAATTAAAGTCACATGTGAATCTAGTTATTTTCTTGCTTGAAAATTGATATTTTGGGAGATGGTGATTGATAAAGTTGTGATTTCTATTTGGTTTTCTTGGTATTTGAACATATATTGCTTTTGATTGAATTGAGTTGAAGGGAAATATTGACGAGTCCATTAGGATTTGTGAAAATTTGGTTCTGAAGCACCGGCACTTTATCTTAGGATTTGTGCTCTCAGAATCATTAACGGGTCCATAAGGTACACTATTTTTTGCCTTCTCCATAGGAAGCTCTGATAATCGAGACTCTCCTACCACGTAAATCTTTCCACTGAACTTGTTGAAGAAATCGGAATTAGGAGTATTATTATTTTGTAATAATGATTAGAGACTAAATCAGAATTCAGAAGACATTACCACTATCGAACCTACGACTTTCTGCTTAGGAAACAGACGCTCTATCCACTGAGCTACAGGTGCAGATGTTTTAGCAAGTCTCTGGCGGACTTACATATTTAAATTATGTCCCGTGGTTGCATTTGAAATTATTTTGATAAATGCAACCAAAACAGAAACATTTATGCCAATAAGCTCCCATTGTGGACCTGAATTATTTGCTAAGCCATTTGCTAATGATGTGACCTTGCACACACAAATCCAACATTTTGTTTAGATGTCAAGAGAAAAAGTCTCTTTACTGGATTTTTTCTGAACTTTTATACACGAAACATGAGGAAGCAGCACTGTTTTATTTTCCAGAAAAGTGCACACAAATGGATTGTTGCTGTTCTAGCATTAATTTCTAAACTTCTATTGTTGCTTCTGTTATGTCCTTTACCTATGTTTTCATTGGATTTGCATTTGGCCTTGCAAAAATCATTGGTAATAAGACTGCATTTCTTGTGCTGGGCTGGTCTAGCTTATTTTCTGAATGCTAGCTTTATTTTCTTTTATCAAGTGCTGGTCTGGTCTAAATTTCTTGGTTTCTTATGAATATTCTAATATATTTGGCAGTGCTTAAATGTCTTCATCTGCTTCAAAGAAACAAAGAAGAAAAAATGCATCGGGTGCTTGATTGGATCCCGGGTGGGATCATGGAATTGAAATTGATTCTAATAAAAAACAAGTTCAGTGTAAATACTATGGGATTACTCGAGAAGGTGGTGTGTATAGGCTTAAGCATCATTTAGCTTGTACACATACAAATGTTGAACCATGTCCCAGCGTTCTTGAAGATGTTAGAACCCAAATGTTTGATTTACTAAGTGCAAGTTCTAAGGAATCGAGGAAAAAAAAACAAAGGGTTAGTACAATGTATGATTTAGAAGAAGAAGAAGGAGAAGTTGGGCAGCAGCCTAAAAAATGTTCTATGGACAACTTTGTTGTGAGAAAATCTGGGGGATTGAATGTGAGACAAACAACCATAAATGAGAAATGGAAGAAACAAGATAGAGATAAAGTTTGTCAAATAATGGCTAGGTGGTTCTATACAAGCGCCATTCCATTTAATGTTGTAAATAATCCATTGTTTCCTTTAATGATTAGAAAATTGGGAGAATATGGAAAAGGACTTAAACCACCTTCATACCATGAAATGAGAGTGACTTTTTTTGAAAAAAGAGGTGCAAGAGACATTGAATTTGCTCAATGTGTACAAAAAAGAGTGGAAAAAAACTAGTTGTACTATTATGTCTGATGGATGGTCTGATCAAAGAAAGAGAACAACGAACAATTTTCTTGTGAATAGTCCAGCTGGAACTGTGTTCTTATCTTCGGTAGATACCACTGACATTTCAAAAACAGCTCAAAAATTATTTGAATTGTTAGATGGTATTGTGGAAAAAATAGGAGAGGAAAATGTTGTGCAGGTCATCACCGATAACGCTTCTAATTATAAGGCAGCTAGAAAAATATTGATGGAAAAGAGAAAAAGATTATTTTGGACCCCTTGTGCTGCTCATTGTATTGATCTAATGTTAGAAGATTTTCAAAAGGTTGATTCTCTCCACAAAGTTACCATACAAAAAGCGAAATCAGTGGTTAGATATATTTATTCATGGGGTACAGTTATTAATTGGATGAAACAGTTCACTAATGGCAAGGAATTGATTAGACCTGGAGTTACTCGTTTTGCTACTTCATACTTGACCATGAGACGTCTTAGTGAGCTAAAAGGGAATTTGTTTACCTTTTTCTCTTCGGATAAGTGGAAAACAAGCATGTATGCTAGGAGAAAAAAGGGGAAAAAATTGAGAGCATCATTTTTGATAATCAAGAATTTTGGCCAAATGTGGAGCTATGTTTAAAGATTGCTTCGCCTCTTATTAAAGTATTGAAGATGGTTGATTCTGATGAAAAACCAGCCATGGGCTTTCTCTATAAAGCTATTGATCAAGCAAAATAAGAAATCAAACAAAATGTGAACAATGTTCGAAAGAGGTAAATTTTAAATAAATTGCCATATTAATTATGAATTCATTTATAATTTCTGTGTTGGATAGTAGAATGGATTTTTTTTAGTTATTTTTTTTAACCAAACTCATGTTTATATGCTAGATATGAATCGGCATTTGCTATCATTGATAAAAGATGGGAAGATCAATTGAGTCATCCTTTGCATGCCGCGGGTTATTATTCGAATCCTCAATTTCAATATAGTTCAGATTTTCAGTTGAATGCAAATATAAAACGTGGCCTTTATGATTGCATTGCTAAGATGGTCCCCGAATCGGTGAAAGGGTGAAGATTGATTTGCAATTAGATGATTTTCGACATGCAAGTGGATTATTTGGTCATGAAAATGTTGTACTAACAAGAAACAAGAAATCTCCTGGTTAGTTACTATTTGAACTTTGTGTTTTTATTTTTAAAATCTTTATTAATTTTTTATTTATTTTAATTTCGTACAGCTGATTGGTGGGAATCTTATGGCGATGAGTGTTCGGAGTTGAAAAATTTTGCCATTCGAATTCTCAGTTTAACTTGTAGCTCTTCTGGATGTGAGCAAAATTGGAGCACATTTGAATTGGTAACAATGTTTTCATATAATATAATATCTCATTCAGTATAATATTTTGTTTAGCATTTGAATTTAAATTCATAATATAATTGTATAAGTTCTTTCAATTTCAATAAGTACATTCTAAGAGAAGAAATCGTTTGGTTCAAAAAAGAATGAATGACCTTGTGTTTGTGATGTACAACTTGAAATTGAGAGAGAGACAAAGGCAAAGGCAGCGTGTTATTGAAGAAATTCCTTTTGAGAATTTGCCTTCGGATGATGAATGGGTGACAGAGAGAGAAAATCCAACTTTTCCAAGAGAAAATAGCTGGTTACGAGTTCTAGATGACAATCCCAAATGTGACACTTCAGATAAAGAGGTAAATGAAGATGATGAAATTGAAATACTTACAAGAAATGTGCAGAGAGTTTGTAAGTTTCTTTCTTTCTTCCAATTTAAGTATAAATTTTATCTTTTTTTTTAGTTTTTATGGTTTTATTTTGCAAGATCTCTTGTTTTTGGTAACTTTCATTATTATTGGTTGTTTATTTAGATGATCATCAAGATCGTGAAACCCATGCCCGTCGAAGACAAGTTAATAAAATGAAAGAGATTCATGTTATTGATGAGGATGATGGGCCTTCAACAGAATTCGACCGTCAAGATGATGATTACCTTGATATGGTTCCTGAAAATGATGTTCAAATGGGAACTAATGACTTGGATGATACTAATTTGGATGGTGATGAAGATAATGCCGAAGATGAATTCCAAGAGAATTGAGATGGTGAAGATGATTGGGAAAATAATGATTTTGATAATGTGAATTATGGGGATAATGAATTTGATGAAAATGATGACAATGATTGGTTATAAATTAATGTATTTCTGAATTATTATGATACTTGAAAATGATGAATTGTTACTATTTTATTTTTATTTTTTCATGTTTGTTTAAACTTGACAAATGACATTTTAGTAGTTAATTTTGATCTTGAAAATCATTTTGGATGTTTGGCTTTTTAGTATTTGTGAAGGTTGATGATTATTTTATATTTGAAATTATAATTGTGTAAATTGTGAAGCATTTGGTTTTAAGACTTGAAATCATGACAGATAATAGGTTTATATTCTCTTTTTTATTACTTGCCAGATAGTAAGTAAAAAATGCTATATATTTATGAGTAACTTATTTATTTGATATCTTTTAGTATGTACAAAATGGTATCTGAATTTCAATTTCATTAATTTAGTAAATTTAGGAGCTTTTGGTGGGATCTTACGATCCTACGATCCGATCCTATGATCCGATTCTGTGAAACTAAAATCGATCCTACGTGGAATCCCGATTTTACAAACCTTGGTGACAGCTATACAACAAATGGCCGATATCTTAGCGCGATTGGTAGAACAACAAAGTTAAACCCCTGTTAACCAGTCTAGGGGCCCTAAGATAGAAGAGGACAGGGCCCTAGAACGCTTTCAAAAGTTTTTTCTTCCTAAGTTCTTTGGAGGACTTGATCCAGATATAGCTGAGAATTGGTTAGAGCAGATGATTAACATTTTTGCAGCCTTGAATTATACAGAGGAAAGGCAGGTGACTTTTACCGCATTTCAATTTGAAGGATCGGCACGAGCATGCTGGAACGTGATTAGGGTTAAGTGGGAAAGAGAACAGACGGCATGGACTTGGATAAACTTTGCAAGAAAGTTCAATGAGAAATATCTCCCATCTCTGGTCCAAGAGAAGAGAGAGGATGATTTTATCAGGCTACGTCAGGGAGCCTTAAGTGTGTTCGAGTATAAAACTCAGTTCACTAAATTGTCCAAATTTACTCCTGAACTGGTGGTTACGAAGCAGAGGAGAGTGAGATGGTTTATGCAAGGGTTGAATGTGGAAATCCAAGAAGTTTTAGCGGCGGCTCAAGTTAATACATTTACAGAAACTCTTGAAAAAGCTCAAAGGATCGAGAAAGCGAAGGCGCAGGTAACAGTTTTCCAAGCATGACAAAGAAGTGCATCTAGTAGTAATTCTGAGGAATCTAGAGAAAATAAAACGCCTCCTAAAGTTAGGAGAGGCACTAGAAAAGTGAACCTTCCAACTTACCTACAATAGATACTAGAAAAATTATTAGTTGCCACAAGAGGAGTTCAGGTAGGAAAAGAACAACAAGAGGGAATCCCTCGAAGAGGCCAAATAATGGCTCTTAACTTGGCTTATGGATACTGCGGAAAGACAAATCACGTTGAGAATTATTGCTGGGTGAAGTGGAGAAAATGCTTGATTTATAGGAGTGCTGGCCATCAAATTAACAACTATCCGAGAAAGCAGCAAAGAGGGTTGAATGCATAGCAAGTGGATAGGACTGCTCCTAGACAGACCCACAAAGGAGGAAACAGACCCAAGGTACCAGTTATGGTATATGCTATAGATCAATAACCAATTCTAGAATCCTATGAAGATTAGAATTTCGAGAGCAAAATTTTCTTAAGGGGAAGAAAGTGTGAGAACCTGAAATTATTTTACATTTCTTTTATTTTTGAATACGTTAATTTATATTTTATTTTAATTTACTTGTCTTAATTTCTTAGATGCTTGAATGGTTGAGTCAAGATTTTTATCTTTTTCCTTTTATAATTTGATGCATATTTCGTAATGCATTATGGTAATGTGACCAACTAGTGAGATGTGTGTACTAAATTTAATGAACAAGAAGGGGTATGGTGCAAGAGGGATTATATAACCAGAAGTGTTAAGAGTGAATTAGATAACACAAGATAGATTGGCTAATAGAGACACAAGAGAGACAAAGAGAAAAGCATGAAACCATACGCTGCCAAGTGTCAACAATCTAGACCTTTTTGACCAAGACTTTCTTTAGTCTTTATCTTTTCAATTTAACCAAAAATTCCTTCATTTTCCCTTCTTCTTGGCCGAAATTATAGAGAGAAAAAGAGAGAAAGAGAGTCCCAAGTTCTAGCTTCAATCCTTTGCTTGATTTGTGAGAAATCCGATGAGCAACCATGATCCACTCCGTAGATCTTTGAAACAAGTGCAGAAGGTAGCCTTTGGTGAAGTTGTTGGAGAGAGAAAGCTCTTGTTTTGCATTTTCTCTTAGGATTTTGAGGTATATTACTAAGAAACCTCTCTTCTCTTCTTATCTTGCGATTTAATTGACATATAACTTGATTATGGCAGATTTCATGGAAGATTTCATGGTTTTGTTATGGTAGCTTGAATTTTCCAGCTTGGATGAGATTTTTCCAACTTTGATATGAGGTTTTCTGACTTTGAGTTGAGTTTCCAGCTTTAATAGATGATGTTCTAGCTTTGATATGAAATTTCCAGTTTTGAGATGTGATTTTCAGCTTTGGTATGCAAATTCCAACTTTGAGGTACAAATTTCCGGCTTTAATGTAGCTTGGTTAGAGCTTTATATAGGTCCAACGTTGATAGCTTTCGTGACCTACAACAAAGGCCATATACCCCATAACATATGATCTTGATTGTTCGTGATTTTGTCATGAAACTAGGGTTGGAAATGAGAGAGTTAACTTGAAGAATTAAGAGGATATGCTACTGGAATTTCCTCCCTTATTGGTTAAGCGAGAGAGAGAGTGAGAGTTGAGGTGTAAATTTAGGGTATTTTTGCTTTCCTTTTGCATATGATCTTACTTGAGACACTTATTACAATCTTAGTCTTTGTATGTGTGTTAGTTTTACCAAAACAAGAGGTTTAAACGAAAGGGAATGAGTTTTCTCCAAACTATTTTCTAATCGAAATTTCCAACTTGCACTTCGAAAGTCTTGTCCTGTTTTCTTTCAACTTTTGACTATAATCACTGTATTTGTGCTCCATATTCTCCTTTGACGTATTGGTTTAGCATGCACATGGATTTTTCCCTGGATTTTAACAAAAAAGCTTGGCATTTTAGAAAGCTAAGTGGGGGTTAAACCTACAAATCGCTTTATTGGCTAAGTGAAGCTTCAAAACTCATAATTTTGCATTTATATTGGCCTCAAGTGGTTAGATTCTTGATATATTATATGACCACAGGATTTGGCATGTCCAAGAGGATGAACTAGGGATTGAAGTGAAATGATTGTGATCCGTTGGTGAGTGTTCCTTGTATTTTATGAATTAAATGCCTTTGTTGTGTTGTTATTGGCTTGTTTGACTATTAATATATTTCAATGATCACTTTACTATTGATAGGCGATTGTGTACTTTACCACACTCGACCTAAGTGAATGTGAATTTTTCAATGGTCAAATGATTGAATATTACTTGTGCATGAATGTAAACTATGTGCACTTTATCGCATTGATTGAATTGGGCCCTTGCCCTCCGTCGCTAGCCTATTCGAGCTAGAAGTGGGCTCGGTCAGGTAGGTTGGTAAGCCTAGGCCACTGTTTCGGTATATTTGAGTATTACCACGAAATCAGGGAGAGTGCTAGCCCGTGAATGAAATGTAATGAATGAAATAAATGAATGAAGTGACTGGAATGAAATGATCAATGTAGGGGTTTTTGTTTTCGAATGTCGGAAGTTATAAGGAAGAGATGAGCGGAGACTAAATGAATAAATGGCTCTAAATGAGCTTGTATTCTTTAAATAATTGAGTGTTACTTCTTGAACATCTTGCGACTGTTTATTACTGTGCAAAGTGTTTGAAATTGTTAAATGCAATATTTTCGTGATTACTTCTTGGGAACCTCACTAATAGTTTATTTATTGGGAACCTCACTGGGCGTAAACTCATCCCATTAGTTTGTTTTCCTTACAGGAATTGAGGACCAGAGCGGATAAGTTTGAACTAGAGTGTAATGATCCTCTTGCACATGTACTTTTGGCAGACAGATTGTATATTGATATTTAGTGGTGTATCTTATGCTTCACTTTTGGTTTGTAACTAAGCTTGAATTTTGGTTGAATTGTATAACTCTGATGTTAAATTTGGAGGCTTGAAAGGTTATTTTAAAAATTTATTGTAGTTAGTCTTGGCGAGAGTTGGGCAGGCGATCCGTCAAACCTTTGGGTATGCCCTAGGAGGAGGTGGAATCATCACATCATTGGCGAGTTTTGGATAAACCACGTTCTTCTCAAGAATAACCTCATATAGTCCTCTTCTAATGTTGGACGGATCAATTCATGATTAGCATCCAATGATCCTACTAAACACTCACCTTTGAGGCCAAGCGAATTAATAAATTTTCTTATAACATCCATGAGATGTCTACTAAATGAAAACCTACCAACCAAAGCATTGTGAAAAGGTTCTTCCAACTACTTCATCACTTGACGAGGCAAACGAAGAGAAGGTTCACCTCAATACGTAGAAATAACACTAGGATCAAATGACTCCATTAGAGAAGTCGTCCCAGACACCATTGCCGCGAAACTCCTTGAAAGTGGTGGCTGACCACCACTATCGAAAGTTTCTGGGGCTTTGAAGCTACCATAACCGATCACAAACCCTAGTATTGAATCCTAGGGAGAGAAGAGAGAAGGTATATGAAGGTGTTAAGTGTTACTGTCTAACTTCTTCACCCTATATAATCAAACAAACAATTCCCCCAAAATCCCAAAATTCAATCCCACGTGCAACGCTGTCCTCCCCTTGTCTACCTACTATAATGCCCTGTGCTATTGCAACATATGCAACTTATCAACAAACACTAAAAAAGAAGTCAAAAACGTTTTCACTAATAAACCAAACATTGAAAAATTATGAAAAAGGTAATTCCCCTAGTATCAATTAAAAATAAAACAATAGAATTTCACAATGCCATGGTGTTGTTTTGATGGATATCGATTGTTTAATCAAAGTTTTGAGAGTTTTGATTATTTATTGCATGGAGTATTTTCTCATTTTCTTCGCATTTCTTCCTTTCTCATGCTACTCGCTACCCTTTGCAATAGGATTAAGAAATGACAAATAATCTTGGGCTAATTACTCAGAATATTGGTGAAAAAAAAACTCAGAAGAATGTTGCTCTGACAAGGGGAGCATATGAAACTATTGCTGTGAGACCCCGGTTAGTCCTTCATTTTGATATTATGGGTATTAAAAAGCATTAACTGTTATTTTGTACTAATGATATAGAAAACCCTAATTTGGGTTATGACTAAAACTTTAGTTTTTGTATTAATCACAAGTTTGAGTTGTAATTCATGTTAGGTATTCTAGTGTGTGTTTTGGTACAGGTAACTAAAGGATTTGATTTATTTTACAAAGAGTAAGTAGGTTTAAAAAGGTTAGAAAACCCTAAACGAGCAAAACCTCTAGTGTTATAATCTATTAGAAGTCCTAAGTTGGATTTAAAACCCTAATTTTGCCTATGACAAGAAAGTTGTTGTTTCGTTGCTTTTATGTGAGATAAGGTATGATTAAGTATAGGTGGTTAAGATAGGAGAATGATTAGTGAAGCAATTAAGTGCAATTACATGTTTTGGACTAGATTAAGTTTGTAACCTATGGAGTTAATTGAAAGCTTTTCATATATTTATGGACAAGAGTGTAAGAAAGAGAAAGTGATGTTGTAGGGGCTAAGGAGTAAAATTCAAACTTTTGTGTGATTGGTTGTAGTAGAAAATATCTCTTATGAGCTTTGACTTATATATATCATAGGAAATTGCAACATAACCATAAGGTTTAAAACAAAACAAAAATAAAGAGAAAAAGAGAGAGAGAGCCGAGATTGAAGCTTGAAGAGGAGAAACAAATTTCTTCCAAGTTCATTCAAGTTTAGCTATCCATCTTGATCTTCGAGCTTAGGGCAACAACTTTAGCACTTAATTGTTGTAGTTCCATCACTTACAAAGCTTACCTGAAGGTAAATCATCTTACTTGGAAGTTGGTTTTTGAGTGAATGAATCTTGAAGCCATGACAGTGATTCTCTTGTTGTGATTGTACACTTTTATGGTTTATATGGTGAATATTGAGTAGTTTAATGGTTTATTTTAGTGGTTTATTGCTGCATAAATTTCGGTCAAGGCTATGAAAAATTAGGGTTTCTTGCTTCATGGTTCTTTAAGTTAATTTGGTTGGTTGTTTGACTTGTAAATGGAATCTTTGGTGTGATAAGTTCACTTGTATGGTTGATTCTTAGTAAAATCAGATTTGGCCATGAAACCCTAGCTTAAGGGGGAGTTAGTTGGGCTTAGCTAGGGCTGAGATGGTTAGGGTGTGCTTGGTTAGGCTTGGGGGTTAGTTGAACTTGTAAGATTAAAAGTATAGAATTTGATTAGTGTTTGTTAGATTTTGAGGTTAGGTTGAGGAAGGAATTTCAGGTCTCTTGTGGAGCAATTAGGAACTAGTATATGTGTGTTTATTTTGTATGAATTTTGTTAGAAAACTTGCATGAGAACCATAGAAACGAATCATGTGTTTGCGTCGCGCAAAACCGTTTAATCTGGAAAACAGTGCAGCCAGAACCCGAACTTTGGCTCTATTTTTCTTTGTGCTATGTATTGATTCAGGGTCTACCCAAAACATGAAATTTGTAGCTCCTTAAGTCCTTGTTATGCCTGCAAAATTTCAGCCCAATCTGATCAGTATAGCCTGAGTTATGACCAAAAAACTAATGGCTATGCAAAATTCTGGATTTGGTGACGTTTGTGGTTTTGCTACTGACCATGCTCGGTTCATGATGATAACGAAGGAACTGAGTGTTGAGATCTTCATAAAAATTGTAGATCTTTGTTTCATATTCCAAACGGTATAAAATGGTCCAAATCCGAGTTCCGTAGCTCCAGTTATGCCCAAAACAATGTAAGGTGTCAGAATTGCAGTTGAAGCCGGTCAGTTCTGAGCACGAACTTAGGACCCATTTTTCCCTATGCTCTATACTGATTCAGCTTTTGGTCAAAACACAAAAGTTATAGCCTTATAAATCAGCTTTCCAACCCTCTGGAATTTCTTAATTTCGATATATGAGTCATGAGTTATGGTCGTTCAAACAGGGCCTGTTCGGTAACCTGAATTGAAACGGCTGGGACTGTCTTGTGCATTTTTACCCTAGTTCCGCTGCAATCTGGACTATAGGGCCTTCATGAAAGTTGTAACTCGTTCTCTTAGCTTCGAAACGGTGTCTCATACACTTTAATTCGACACTCCTAGCCGAACTTGTAGTCAAAATAGTTTGGGATGACAAATCTGTCCGTTTCCGTTTTGCCGGTCATTTCCGTTTCCATTTCCGTTTCCGTTTGCCGTTTCCGCGTGAACGTGTGTCCGTTTTGCCATTTTGCTTGATTTATGCCTCTTAGTAGTCATTTGTGAAATAATGTGGTGCAATCTTCTATTTCACACGGTGGTGAGCTAAACGGAGCCAGTGGGGCCTACTAGCTATCATTCGCGACGCGATTTTTGCACTTTTACTATCCTTGTTCTGTGTGTAAGTATTCAGGCCGTTTTTATGTATAAGTTGCTTATTTGTTTTGAGGTGAATGAAAGGGTACTTCGGCGAGGGTATACTTTGTCACACTCGACCTAAACTCTAATTTACATATATATTTGTACATGACATGTGTATATGAACTGTGTTGGGACTGAACCCCTTGAACTTGTAGCTCGGGGTGACTTTTTGTGAATTTGTGAACTATGATGAAATTGGGGCCCGATCTCAAGACCTACACGGACTATTCGAGCCGGTCGGGGTTTGGTCAAAATCAGTCCAATCTAGTCTTGAGGTCACAAGTTTGTGAACCAAGTTTGTTTTCGTTTTGATTGCTTGACCCATTTTGTGCGGTTGACTGGCCAGTGAGTGTGATAAAGAGTACGGTGAGAGTACAAGTGGAGTTTTACGGACCCTTATTTGTGGTCGACGGAGTGTCGACAGGAGATCACACGTGGCGAATAACTTGGCTGTGGAGCCAACCTGCATCCTTAACCTGTGCTGTTATTTTTTTTGCTTTTGACTTGGAATCTTTGTGCCGTAATTGTTTGTCTTGATGTGCCATTTACGTTTTTACCCCTGTTTACTTACTGAGCTTATAACTTACCCCTTTCCCTTTGTTTCCTTAACAGGGGCTGACGCGGAAGACTCTTGTGCACTGTCACTAGTATAGTTAGATTTAGTTTGTAATAACCGGGCCATTAAGTTGGTTCTTCTTGTTATCGTGATCTGTGTAAGTACCCTTCTTCGGGTCTACCTTCTGATTTTGGTTATTATCATAAGGTGATGTAGTGGTCTGGATATCTACTTTTGAGGGTTTAAATAGAACTCTTTTGCCAATGTATATATTATGAATAGTACTCTTTTGGTTTATATGGCTTTCATTGCTTTGCATTTTCGAGTCCTAATGCGAGATAGGCAGACGGTCCGCTAAGTCTTTTGGTACGCCTCTGGGTGCGGTGGGGTCGTCACAGGTGGTATCAGAGCGCTTAGGTTAGAGGACTTGGACAATTGGGACATATGTGATAAGCAATAGGAATATGTTTATCTATCTAAGCTGAATGGTATGTTTTAAGTTGAAATGCCGACGAACTAACCAAATAATGTTTTGTAGGTATGAAGGCCAGGGAACCCAGTGGATCAGGACCAGGACCGAGACCTCCTAGTGCAGGGGGCCCGGTTAACCAGGTGCTACGCCAGCATGTGCTCTAATTCTAGAGGAGGCCTGGGGGGCTGTATACGTTGTACTCACCTTTTGGCCGGCTGAATCGGTCATGTGAGTGCCGACACACGTTTGGCTACCCAGGCGAGCTGCGACGTCGCCTGGGGAAGGCGGTCGACCGCTTGGTTAGACAGCTAGAGGAGGCCAGGGAGGTGACCCACGGTCAGGCTCTGCGCATTAGAGAGATGGAGCAGAGCCTCAGAGATGAGGAGGAGAGGACGGACGCTTTTCATCGTCAGCTCCACGACACACACCAGCACCTCTTCACTATGAAGGGCAGCTGAGGGAACGGGTCCCGGGGGATCATGCTGGACGGTGAGATCCTGTTAGATGTGGCCGCGGAGGCACCACCACGAGCTATCGGTCCAGAACCGACGGATGAGGTGGACACTCTAGGCTCTGTTGGGGTTAGGACCCTAGGGGAGGCGCGTAGGGCCGCTTTTTAACTTTTCTTTTGAACATTTGACATGCTTTTGTTATAGCCAGTAGGGCTGGTTTCTTTTGTTATCTGGCTAGCTGACTGGATTTGGGAGTCGAAGTGCTCATGTATTTAATGGGTTTTGTACTGACCGGATGTTGGATAACTTGTATATCTTTTGGTGTGATCTTGTAAATATATGTATATATTTGAGTACAATCTTTTGGGTTTATCTTTTGCGTGTCTTTCGTGTATGCACATTTATATTTTGTGTTCTTTATTTTGTTCATATCTCGAATAATAAGTACACATTATGTTTCGATTTATAGACTGTTGAACTTAAATGGACTCCGACGGTCGAGATAGAGGTAGAGGGCGAGGACGAGACCCTGAAGGAGAAAATGAGAATGAGCCGGACCATATAGTTATAGCCATCCATCGAATGGCTGACTTGTTAGAACGAATGGTTAACCAACAGGGTCAGGGTCAGGGAAATAATGCCGAAAACCCTGGAAATAATACGGGTAATCACGAGGGGGAGGACCGTGCCTGAGAACGATTCCAAAAATTCGCACCCCTGAAATTTGTAGGTGGACCCAATCCTGACTTAGCGGAGGGTTGGTTGGACCGCATGTTGGATATATTTGCCGCATTTGGGTGTTCAAAGGAATGACAAATATGTTTTGCTGTTTTTCAATTTGAGGGGGCCGCCCAATCTTGGTGGAATGTGATCAAGGCTAAATGGGAGCGGGAACAGACCCCCTGGACGTGGGTCAATTTTACTCAAAAATTTAATGAAAAATATTTGCCACCCATTGTACAAGAGAGGCGGGAGGATGACTTTATCTGCCTGCGCCAAGGGGCATCCAGTGTGGCAGAATACGAAATCCAGTTTACGAAACTTTCTCGTTTCGCTCCAGATTTGGTGCTAACGGATCAAAAGCGAATCCGCCGCTTCGTTCAAGGTTTGAATGTGGAAACTCAAGGGGCACTAGCAACTGCTCAGTTGGACACCTTTAACCAGGCACTAGAAAAGGCACAAAGGATTGAGATGGTTAGGGGACAAGTAAAAGCCTTCCATGACCAGAAAAGGAGGCAATCTAGCTCGAGTAACTTCACGGCCGGACAAAACTCGAGAAACGAACCACTCTCTAAAATGGGTCGAGAAACGGGTGATCCACGACCCGCAAAGACCCCAAACCGAGGTAATTTTGGAAGAGGTCAAGTAGGGCAAGGCTCCAAAAAGGTGCCCAGCGTGGGGGGTCAACTACAGGAACTAAGAAGACCTGTGGTTTCTGCGGAGGCAATCACACAAATGAGAACTGTTGGAAAAATAGTTCAGTATAAAAATGTTTTAAATGTGGCAGTACGGAACATCTGATTGCCCAATCTCCTAAGATGCAGAAAGAAGGATCTAAGCCACCGACAGAAGGGACCACAACTAAACTGACAAATACAGGGGAAAATCGACCCAAAGTACCAGTCAGAGTATATGCAATGGGTCAACAAGAGGTGACAGACCCTTCGGCAGTCATCGAAGGTACGCTCTCTCTTTTTCGGCGTACCGCAAGTGTTTTAATTGACCCTGGTGCCACACACTTTTTGTAAACCCTGCATTTATGGCTCATGTAGATGTTAAAACTGAAAAATTACCGTATGATTTAGAAATTAAAACCCCTATTATCAATAAGAGTTTAATTGCTAATGTGGTCTACAAGGGGTGTGAGGTATGGATAGGAGAACGGAAATTATTGGTAGACCTTATTGAATTAGCTCTTAAAGGATATGACATCATTTTGGGAATCGACTGGTTGGCAGAATATCATGCACAGTTGAATTGCCGTACCAAGAAGATTGACTTTCATATATCGGGTGAACCCACATTATAATTAGATGTACAAGAAAAGTTAACTTCCTCTACTCTTAGCTCTAGGAATCGGGCTCAAAAATTACTATACAAGGGGGCACAAGGTTATTTGGCAATGTTAATGAATACTCCGGTGGATTAGCTGAAGGTAGAAAATGTACCGGTGGTATGTGAATTTCCTGAGATGTTTCCCGAAGAACTGACATCACTACCTCCGAAAAGAGAAATATAATTTAAGATTGATTTGCATCCTGGAGTAAAGCCAATATCAAGAACTCCGTATCGTATGGCTCATGCAGAACTTAAAGAGTTGAAAACTCAGTTGCAAGAATTACTGGATCGAGGATTTATACAGGAAAATGAATCACCGTGGGGAGCCCCGGTATTATTTGTGAAGAAAAAATATGGAGGATTACGAATGTGCATTGACTACCGAGGGTTGAATAATCTCACCATTAAGAATAAATATCCCCTGCCACTTATTGATGAATTGTTTGATCAACTGCAAGGCGCAATTGTATTTTCTAAGGTGGATTTTCGGCAGGGATATTACCAATTGAGAATACGAAGGGAGGATGTACCTAAAATCACCTTTAATTCGCGGTATGAATATTTTGAATTTGCTGTCATGCCCTTCAGATTGACCAATGCTCCAGCTGCATTCATAGACCTAATGCATGTCGTCTTTAAACCATATTTAGACCAATTTGTTGTGGTATTCATTGATGATATTTTGGTCTACTTTAAAACTCGTGTGGACCATGAACAACACTTGAAACTAGTAGTACAAACTCTTAAGGAACACCAATTATATGCCAAATTTAGCAAATGTGAGTTTTGGTTGGAGAAAATATCCTTTTTAGGCCATGTTATTTCAAAAGAGGATAAGCGATGGACCCCGCAAAGGTGAAAGCAGTCACTGAATGAAAACGACCAGAAAATCCAACGGAAGTTCGGAGTTTCTTAAAGTTGGCAAGATATTATCGCCGCTTTATCAAGGATTTTTCCAAAATAGCTGGACCTCTAACGGATTTGACCAAAATTCATAATTAATTTGTCTAGACGTCAAAGTGTGAGGCCAGTTTTCAAGAGTTGAAAGGGCTATAAACTTTCTCACCAATTTTGACTTTGTCCAATGGAAAGGACAGTTTTGTGATATATACAGATGCATCTCGGATGGGTTTAGGCCGTGTACTTATGCAAAATGGGCAGGTGATAGCATACGCATATCGGAAGTTAAAATCTCATGATCAAAACTACCCCACCCACAACTTGGAATTAGCAGCAGTAGTTTTTATTCATCAAAAATGGCGTCATTATCTGCACGGGATAACTTTTGAGGCATTCACCGACCACAAGAGTCTCAAGTACTTATTTTCGCAAAAAGAGTTGAATTTGAGGCAACGTCAGTAGATGGAATTCCTGGAGAATTATGATTGCACTATTAAGTATCATTCAGAGAAGGCTAATGTAGTAGCTAATGCTCTTAGCCGTAAAGCTCAAATGTCCAGTTTGCAGGTAAAAGAGTAGGAGCTATTAGAGAAACCTGGGGAATGGAATTCTCAACTCAAATCATCGACAGTGCTTTTTAGCAATATTAAGATAACTTCTATTCAAATACCTCGTATAAAAGAAGCTGAGAAGGATGATTCTCGAGTACAAAAATGGAAGGAGAAAGTTGGAAACGAAACGATACCTGAGATTCCCGTTTCGTGTCATGATTCTGGCAAAGGATGCAAGAAACCATGGGCTTTAAACTTCACTTAAGTATAGCTTACCATTCTCAGATAGATGGACAATCAGAGAGAACTATACAAACCCTTGAGGACATGCTCCGATCATGTGTTATGGATTTTAGAGGGAATTGGAGCCAACACCTCACTCTGATCGAGTTTGCCTATAACAACAGCTATCATTCCACCATACAAATGGCACCGTATGATGCCTTGTACGGGCGCAAGTACCGCTCACCGATCTTTTGGGATGAAATAGGTGAGAGGAAAGTGTTGGATTCGACCACAGTACCGTGGATTGAAGAAACAATAGAAAAAGTCAAAATCATTCGCCAGAAAATACAAACAACTTAGAACTGGCAGAAGAGTTATGCCGATCATCGAAGAAAAGATCTGAAGTTTGAGGTGAAAGACATGGTGTTTCCAAAGGTTACACCACTAAGGGGAATTGTTTCGGCTAGAAAAGGAAAGAAATTGAAACCCCGATATATAGGGTCATATAAGATTCAACGACGAGTCGGGACGGTGGCATATCAGTTGAAATTGCCAGCCGGTATGTCCCGAATTCACAATGTCTTTCATGTCTCATTACTCAAGAAATACCATCTTGATCCCACTCACATTCTACACCCTGAGGACGTGGAGTTAGATGAAACCTTCACCTACGAAGAACAACAAGTACAAATTTTGAATCGAAAGGTGAAAGAACTAAGGAATAAACAGATACCTTTGGTGAAGATTTTATGAAGAAATTATGATACGGAGGAAGCCACTTGGAAAGTGGAGGACGACATGCAGAAGAAGTATCCTTCTCTGTTCACGAATAAAGGTATTAATTTCGAGAACGAAATTGTTTTAAATGGGGGAGGTTGTAAGACCCCGGTTCATCCTTCATTTTGATATTATGGGTATTAAAGAGCATTAACTGTTGTTTTGTACTAATGATATAGAAAACCCTAATTTGGGTTATGACTAAAACTTTAGTTTTGTATTAATCACAAGTTTGAGTTGTAATTCATGTTAGGTATTCTAGTGTGTGTTTTGGTACAGGTAAGTATAGGATTTGATTTATTTTACAAAGGGTAAGTAGGTTTAAAAAGGTTAGAAAACCCTAAACGAGCAAAACCTCTAGTGTTATAATTTATTAGAAGTCCTAAATTGGGTTTAAAACCCTAATTTTGCTTATGACAAGAAGGTTGTTGTTTCGTTGCTTTTATGTGAGATAAGATATAATTAAGTATAGGTGGTTAAGATAGGAGGGTGATTAGTGAAGCAATTAAGTGTGATTACGTGTTTTGGACTAGATTAAGTTTGTAACCTATGGAGTTAATTGAAAACTTTTCATATATTTATGGGCAAGAGTGTAAGAAAGAGAAAGTGATGTTGTAGGGGCTAAGGAGTAAAATTCAAACTTTTGTGTGATTGGTTGTAGTAGAAAATATCTCTTATGAGCTTTGACTTATATATATCATAGGAAATTGTAACATAACCATAAGGTTTAAAACAAAACAAAAATAAAGAGAAAAAAAGAGAGAGAGCCGAGATTGAAGCTTGAAGAGGAGAAACAAATTTCTTCCAAGTTCATTCAAGTTTAGCTATCCATCTTGATCTTGGAGCTTAGGGCAACAACTTTGGCACTTAATTGTTGTAGTTCCATCACTTACAAAGCTTACCTGAAGGTAAATCATCTTACTTGGAAGTTGGTTTTTGAGTGAATGAATCTTGAAGCCATGACAGTGATTCTCTTGTTGTGATTGTACACTTTTATGGTTTATATGGTGAATATTGAGTAGTTTAATGGTTTATTTTAGTGGTTTATTGCTGCATAAATTTCGGTCAAGGCTATGAAAAATTAGGGTTTCTTGCTTCATGGTTCTTTAAGTTGATTTGGTTGGTTGTTTGACTTGTAAATGGAATCTTTGGTGTGATAAGTTCACTTGTATGGTTGATTCTTAGTAAAATCAGATTTGGCCATGAAACCCTAGCTTAAGGGGGAGTTAGTTGGGCTTAGCTAGGGCTTAGATGGTTAGGGTGTGCTTGGTTAGGCTTGGGGGTTAGTTGAACTTGTAAGATTAAAAGTATAGAATTTGATTAGTGTTTGTTAGATTTTGAGGTTAGGTTGAGGAAGGAATTTCGGGTCTCTTGTGGAGCAATTAGGAGCTAGTATAAGTGTGTTTATTTTGTATGAATTTTGTTAGAAAACTTGCATGAGAACCATAGAAACGAATCATGTGTTTGCGTCGCGCGAAACCGTTTAATCTGGAAAACAGTGCAGCCAGAACCCGAACTTTGCCTCTGTTTTTCTTTGTGCTATGTATTGATTCAGGGTCTGCCCAAAACATGAAATTTGTAGCTCCTTAAGTCCTTGTTATGCCTGCAAAATTTCAGCCCAATCTGATCAGTATAGCCTGAGTTATGACCAAAAAACTAATGGCTATGCAAAATTCTGGATTTGGTGACGTTTGTGGTTTTGCTACTGACCATGCTCGGTTCATGATGATAACGAAGGAACTGAGTGTTGAGATCTTCATAAAACTTGTAGATCTTTGTTTCATATTCCAAACGGTATAAAATGGTCCAAATCCGAGTTCCGTAGCTCCAGTTATGCCCAAAACAATGTAAGGTGTCAGAATTGCAGTTGAAGCCGGTCAGTTCTGAGCACGAATTTTGGACCCATTTTTCCCTATGCTTTGTACTGATTCAGCTTTTCATCAAAACACAAAATTTATAGCCTTATAAATCTGCTTTCCAACGCCTCAGAAATTTCTTAATTTTGATCTATGAGTCAAGAGTTATGGTCGTTCAAACAGGGCCTATTCGGTAACCAGAATTGAAACAGCTAGAACTGTCTTGTGCATTTTTGCCCTTGTTCCGCTGTGATTTGGACTACAGGGCTTTCATGAAAGCTGTTACTCATTCTCTTAGCTTCGAAATGGTGTCCCATACACTTTAATCCGATACTCCTAGCCTAATTTGTAGTCAAAACAGTTTGCGATGGCAAATCTACCCATTTCCGTTTTGCCGGCCGTTTCTGCGTACGCGTGTCCGTTTTGCCATTTTGCTTGATTTATGCCTCTTAGTAGTCGTTTGTGAAATAATGTGGTACAATCTTCTATTTTAGACGGTGGTAAGTTAGATGGAGCCAGTGGGGCCTACTAGCTATCATTCACGACGCGATTTTCGCACTTTTGCTATCCTTCTTCTATGTGTAAGTATTCAGGCCATTTTTATGTAGAAGTTGCTTATGTATTTTGAGGTGAATGAAAGGGTACTTAGGCGAGAGTATACTTTGTCACACTCAACTTAAACCCCAATTTACATATATATTTGTACATGACATGTGTATATGAACTGTGTTGGGACTGAACCCCTTGACCTTGTAGCTCGGGATGGCTTTTGTGAATTTGTGAACTATGATGAAATTGGGGCCTGATCTCAAGACCTAGACGGACTATTCAAGCCGGCCGGTGCTTGGTCAAAACCAGTCTAACCTAGTCTTGAGCTCACAAGTTTGTGAACCAAGTTTGTTTTCATTTTGATTGCTCGAGCCATTTTGTGCGGTTGACTGGCCAGTGAGTGTGATAAGGGGTACGGTAGGAGTACAAGTGGAGTTTTACGAACCCTTATTTGCGGTCGACGAGTGTCGACAGGAGGTCACACGTGGCGAATGACTTGACTTTGGAGCCAACCAGCATCCTTAACTTGTGCTGTTGTTTTTTTTTTGCTTTGGACTTGGAATCCTTGTGCCGTAATTGTTTGTCTTGATATGCCATTTACGTTTTACCCCTATTTACTTACTAAGTTTATAACTTACCCCTTTCCCTTTGTTTCCTTAACAGGGGCCGACGCGGGAGACTCTTGGGCACTGTCACTAGTATAGCTAGGTTTAGTTTGTAATAACCGGACCATTAAGCTAGTTCTTCTTGTTATAGTGATCTGTGTAAGGACCCTTTTTCGAGTCTACTTTCTGATTTTGGTTATTATCATAAGGTGATGTAGTGGTCTGGATATCTACTTTTGAGGGTGTAAATAGAACTTTTTTGCCAATGAATATATTGTGAATAGTACTCTATTGGGTTATATGGCTTTCATTGTTTTGCGTTTTTGACTCCTGGTGCGAGTTAGGCAGACGGTCCGCTAAACCCTTTGGTACGCCTCTGGATGTGGTGGGGTCATCACAGGTAGTATCAGAGCGCCTAGATTAGAGGAATTGGACAATTGGGACATACGTGATAAGCAGTAGGAATATGTGTGTCTATCTAAGTTGAATGGTATGTTTTAAGTTGAAATGCCGATGAGCTGACCAAATAATGTTTTGTAGGTATGGAGGCCGGGGAACCCAGTAGATCAGGACCAGGAACAAGACCTCCGAATGCAGGGGGCCCGGTGAACCAAGTGTTACACCGGCATGTGCTCTGATTTTAGAGGAGGTCTGGGGGCCGTATACGTTATACTCACCTTTTCGCCGGCTGAATCGGCCATGTGAGTGCCGACACACGTTTGGCCACCTAGGCGAGGTCGTCCTGGCGGTGGACGACGAGCGACGTCGCCTAGGAAAAGCCGCCGACCGCTTGGCTAGACAGCTGGAGGAGGCCAAGGAGGTGACCCACGGTCGGCTCTGCGCATTCGAGAGATGGAGCAGAGCCTCAGAGATGAGGAGGAGAGGACGGACGCTTTTCATCGTCAGCTCCACGGCACACACCAGCACCCCTTCGCTATGAAGGGGCAGCTGAGGGAGCGGGCCCGGGGGTTCATGATGGACTGTAAGGTCCTGTTAGATGTAACCGCGGAGGCACCACCACGAACTATCGGTCCAGAGCCGATGGATGAGGTGGACACTCTAGGTTCTGTTAGGAATTGGAGCCTTAGGAGAGGCGCGTAGGGCCGCTGTGACAGCCCCACCGCCCCCTAAGGCGAACCAAAGGGTTCGGCGGACCGCCTGCCCAGTTCTCGTCGGGACTCAGTCGTTCCTTAATCAGATCCGGAATACAACCAAAGGAATAACATACAACAATCCAAAACTTAAGTGAAACTTATATATACATTGCTATCTCAAAAGGAAGTACAACCATCAAATGTACAAAGGTTCTCACTTCACCATACAACCAGCCCGTGCCAAGCACTAGGGCGAGAACCATTACAAAAACAAAGAGTTAGACCAAGCTAGTCTATACCAAGCTCTCATCCTTGCGTACCTTCCCCTGTTAAGGAAAACAAAACTAAAGGGATGAGCTAAAAGCTCATTGAGGTTCCGAACACATAATCAAATAATCAATCCAATACATTAAATATAGAGCATCAATAATTCAAGAAATATTTACCATGGAAAGCGATATTAACACATACATTAAAAGGATACGGGCTCACAAGGAGCCATAAATTCGTTCGTTCATTCGTTCTCCTGACATTTCCCCTTATTCCTCCATTCTTTTGGAAAATGCATTTTGTAATTAAAACCCTCGTTCGTTCTTTCGTTTCATTCACCCCCTCCTGGACGTTGGCCAGGCTCCACCAACCTATAAGGTAATACTCGAGTATACCGACATTCACACCCAGGGTCACCATATCGCCTGACCGAGTCTGCTTTTGGCTCGAGTCGATCAGTAACGAAGGGCAGGGTCCAGTTCAGCCAAAAGGCTTACATCATGCGCAACTAATGTATTAATCATTAAATCATTGAAAATTTCACGTTTCATTTAGGTCGAGCGCAATAAAGTACACGCTCGCCTAGAAAATTCATTTTGAAAATCATTGAAAATATTTAATACATTATCAAACAATAACAACAAGTCATGAAGTCAAGGAAGATATAACAAACAAGGAATGCTCACCTATTTACGCAAAATAATATCCAAAATATCCTTCCGGATAATACCGTCAGTCACCAATGAACGCTAATAGAATCAAAAGAATACATTATGCTTCAACTATCAAAGATTTAAGCGATTCAAAGGCAAGTCGAATACGTACTAGTACAAAGTATAAATATGGTTTTGGATAGTGAAAAGAGTACATTGAAACCAAAGGACCTAAGTAAAATATTTGTAAAACTTAGACTCACTTGTAAAACTTTAAAATCCCTATTTGAGCCAAAGTGGCAAAGAAAACGTAAATACCCTAAATGGTTCACATGGTATTCGCTCTCAAGCCTTACTCAAGTCGCAAGTATATCGACCTAGTTCTTGAGCGTAAATTTGGGCAGCACGCCCTTTGTATTTACTTATTTTTCAGCCATTTATGGCTTCATTCTTTTCCTCATTCAAATGCAAAGTTACTCATAACCCAAATTCATTTCAATAGCCGTTCAATCGGCTCAAGACAATATGAGAACAAAAATCAAGCTAACAACAAGTGCGGAAATGAAGTTTAACAAAAGACAGATTTGACGAATTTTTACGGAATGGACACATCCGAGGTTACACTTATCGGATTGAGGTGCAACTTATACCATTTTGAAGCTAAGACACAGGGCTACAATTTTGATGAAGACCACTTAGTCCAAATTCTAGTGTAACCTAGTCAAATTCCCAATTGACAGAACCAAAATCCAACTAATCGGCTAGTTAACCGTACTACGTTTAAATGGTCATATCTCAGGCTACCAAAGTCCGTTTATGACGTTCTTGGAGGCGTTGAAAAGCTAAGACAACGTACTAAAACTTTCATGTTTTGGCAAATGACTAAATCAGCACGGATAATAGTGAATAGACATGGCCAAATGGATGAACTGTCTAAAATAGATCACTGGATGCATTCTAGGACAGTGAGGGTATTTTGGTCTTTTCACAGGCTACGTTGCTCCTCTTTGGATGCCTGTAACCTAGTCCAACAAAAACGGGCAGAACTGAGTCCTAGATTTCTAGAAATCTGGAAATTTTGGGATTTCAAGGGTGTCGCGCCCCATTTTTTGATAAATAAAAATAATGGTTTGAGAAAGATGTTTTTGATTCAATTTTGATTGGAAAATGATTTTTGTGAGTTGAAAAAGATATGGGTCTAATATGGGACTTGAAAAAGCGACGATTTGACCCAAAAAATAGTTTTTAAAAGGGTTTTTGAATGAGAAATTGGAGTCGCCACTTGGTAATGATTAAGGTGTACCAAGTCACCTAAAAATAAATTTTTAAAGACAAAGTAGTAAAACCCTTTTAAAAACGACTCCTAGTCCACGTAAGCCAAAGAAAAAGGTTCGGGAGTCACGTTTGACAAAGGGGAAGGCAAGGATAGAATCCAAGGCACCCCTTTGACCTAGCCAAGGCTAGTTGCGCGACTTAACCTTACCTTTCCTAATTTTCTACCCAATGTATGTTCGCACGTTGGATATGACTATATGAATGCAAAACGGAAAGGAAAATGCAATCCTAAATTCTACGATGTCTCTTGTGAGGCTTTTGGTCCCAAACCACATGAATTGTGGCGGCCAACAAAGGAAAACCTCATAGAGGTCGATTAATGCAAATGAGAGTTCAAATTCAAGTGTGAAAGTGTATGAAAGATGCAAAAAATGTAAGTGCAAGTGTGCGAATGTATAAAAAAGGTGCATGTGTGAAATTGTATAAAATTCAAGTGTTTTTTGTGTGCAAGTGTGTGAAAATAGAATAATAGATATATAAAGTAAAGTGGAATTCCATTTATGAGGTGAAAATGAACGCGTGATAGGAAAAATATAGTGAGAAAGTATGGTTTTGAGAAATGTGAAAAAATGTGGTTAAAAGAGTATGTAGATGATAAAAATGAAAGTATGGCCCTAGAGGAATGCAACAAGTCGGGTACGGGGGGTTGACTCCTAACTTTTCGACTTCTATTTTCCCTTTGATTAGAAGGCGAAACTAGCGTGCTAAGGCTATCGAGTAGCCACACTCGCTCGTTTCCCTTATCAAGAGGGGATTTTCACGCAAATGAACCCTAACTAGCATGAGATGCAAGTCCTAAAGTGAAGGGGAAGGGGTTTGAGGAACATACCAAATGATAAACTAAGGAAAAATGCGTGATATGTGGTGATCATGCACTTCATGAAAAAGGAAAAAAAAAAACCTATTGGGTCTAGCATTGGACTAGCCCCTCCTATGAATTCCGACTAGCGTTGGACTAGTGGAAACGATAAAAGAAGCCACAACTAGCGTTGGACTAGTGTGGTGACGTACATTCATCCATTCCATTCATCCACACTATAAAAAGCGAGTAGACATGCGAATCACTTATAAACACGTAGCACATAACACTTAGCATGCTTGACTAGATGCAAAATCCTAATAAAGCATTAAACACATAGCAACAAAAGCAAACATCTAAACTAATGAACCTATTTACATTTGCTAACTAAAACAAAAGGGGAAGGGGAAAATGGACCAAATTGCTCACCAAGCCCTATCTATTACAAGCCAAGAGGTGTACACATACCCCATAATGAATAACTTAAACAAAAATAAAAGTAAATGAAATAAATGCAAGGAATTAAGAAAGCAAAGTAGACATGCATATTCATGTAACACGTAGGAGCACGTAGGAGAGAGGTAAAAAGGATAAAAGAAAGTTATACCTTCCCCCGCTTGTGAAGCTAGTAAATGGAAAAGGTTCTAATTTGGGCTAAAACCATTAAACAGAGGATTAATGCACCAATTTAATAGTAAATCAAACAACACAAATTCTTCAAAAACAAAACTTAAGGAACCACTAGTGGCTATAAAATTTAACCATTAAGTTCTTCAAATAATCAAACAAGTCCATACTCATCAAATGGAATTCCAATTTGAACATTAAAGAAAATTTGAAGGACCAAATTGATTAATCTTTTCAATTTCTTGGGCCATAGTGCAACAAAAAGAACTTGAGGGGGTTAAAAGGCAATTTTTGAAAAGACTTCCATGCATGCATACGAGACAATTCAGCTTCTGCAACAACAAGAAGATTTCGGCAGCTAAGCTAGCTCATCCGCAGCTTCATCCATGAAACTTTGGCTAACCAAACGTTAAACTAACTCTAATTAAAGCATGCTTAAACATCACCTAATCAAAGTAGCTCTTAAAAGAATTTCTTGCAAACTTATGTAACAAAGAGCTCCTGCCAAAAATAAAAGTTGCTGCACTCCTGTTTGCAAACCAACTCAAAGATTACTGCAATTTCATCTTCGACCAGATTTAGGCAAAGAACTAACGCAACCTTTGGACACATTCTATCAAACAATACCCAAACTTTGAGTCAAGCAACACAACACACAACTTGATCTCCCTAAGTTGCTGTTACTGAAAAAAAAAAGAAACCTGCTGTGTTTTTCAATCTTGCGGCCATTTTTATTTCATGCAAATGGATATCGAACTCAACACCAATTTTTTCACAGCCCTCCAACCAAACCCCCAAGAAAACTAATTTAGCATCATGACACACAAGTTTAACATTCAAAACAATCCAACCATAGAAGAACAATCATGCCAATGCTGAAAAATCCTATATGAAAGGTTCGGCACTTTAAAACCAGCTTTTCAAACATAAACACATCCACATACAATTATCATACAATCCTCCCATTTTGTAACATGACACCCGTAGACTCAAACACCAAGATGGTCGAACAACAACTAAGCAAAATCTGAACAACTTTAGTACTAAGACATTTCTGCCACAAAAAGAAACTCTCAACAGACAATTAGAGCATGAGGAATTCCAGCAACCTGGTACGGCTAACAAAACTTTAACAAGGAGAGAGATTTAAAATCCAAGCTCATACTAGACCTTAAGAATACACAGCCAAGATACTATGTAAGAGAGAGACAGAGCAAGAGGAAAGAAAAATGGTTTCAGCCCATTTGTGGTCACATCACTCAAACAACATCATCCATTTCCCGAAGATTCAAACATGTCATTAATCAAGGAAGATGCAGAAAAGGAAGAAACTTGCGACAGATTGAAATTAGATTCATTGAAAGTTACTGCCTTTCTAGCCAAATCATCTAATCATTGAACATCCAATTGCCATAAAGCTTTCAAATGCTCACAAATTTCTCGAAAGTATCAGGAACCATAGACAAATAAACTAACAGATGCATGTACAAGGAAAGAAACAAGAAGCAGCCGCGATGCACTCAAACTTTCACAGGATTATGCTGAAATGATAAGAAACAGAACGGGTTTACCTCACACGTTGCTTCTGAAAAATGAAAACCCAAGAATTGCTTGATGCAGGAACTCTTTCGTTGATGAAGTCGCCCCTCCTTTCTTAGTTTCCTCTTGCTTGGTTTCTTCTCCTCAGATCATAGCCTTCCAGATTCTCCTCCAGATGTCAACCAGCTTTGCTTTCATCGGTCGTTCTTTCCTCCTCTCGAGCTCTCTCTCTTTCTCTCCTGCTTTCTGTTAGCTGTCCACTCAAAACCTCTCTCCGTAGCTTTCTTCTTTTCCTACGCCATCAACCAGAATCTCTCTCTCGCTCCCCCCTTAATCTCTCCCTCTCTCTCTTTTTTCTGTTTTTTTTTCCCTAGATTTTCAGCCGTTCCTTTCTCTCTAAAACCCTGTCGGCTGCTGCTCTCTCTGTTGCCTTTTATATGGAACTCCTAGGTTCCTAAACCCTCATACGAAGGGTGCTGATGAGGGGTTTGTCCTTGCCTTCCATCCAGCCCTTCGATGGTGCTGCTGAAATTATGCTTGGCACGCTGCAAAAAATTGCAGCGTGCATGATGCGGTTTTTTTTTTTAACTAATTAATTAATTAAACAACAAAAATGATAATAATAAAACAATAATAATTAATGATGAAAACAACTTAATTAACATTAGATAAAAATAAACTAAAAACAACAAAAATGCAAATTTCCATTTTTTCATTTTTCTCATTTTTCACCTTTTTTTTTAAAAAAAAATAACTTAATAAAATAAAATGCCAAAAAGCTGAATTTAAAAGAAATAAACATATTTTTGTGAACAAATTTTTCTTTTCTCTTTTTTCTCATTTTTCCAATCCAACTAAAGCCTATTTTTTTTGAATTTTTCTTCTTTTTCCTCTTTTTCTTTAATTTTCTCTTTTCTCCTTTTTTTTATAATTTTTCATTTTCATTTTTCTTTCGAGAAAGCATTGAATAAAAACAAAAAGACTAAAACATATTTTTGATGTTTTCCTTTCTTTTTTTTTTTCTAAAAAACTCTATGCTAATCTTAAACTAAAGCTAAAACTAAAAACTAAAACTAAAAGTAAATAAGAATAAATAGCAAATGAAATAGGTCAACTTAAAGGGCGAAAATGAATAAAATTAAAATATCATAACAACTAATAGTGCAAAACACACAATGACGAACTAAAATGCAAGCAATCTAAAAATGAAAATCATGAAATAGATGATACATACAATTATTCAAAATTTGGTGTCTACAGTTTGCCCCTCTTTGTCTGAGTTTTGAAAAAACTTGAGACAAAGAAGTAGACACCAAATACTTACCTGTGTTATTGGGCTGCAAAAGATTCCAACGAACAGGAATTATAACACGGGACTGACCCGAACATGAAAAATAAAACGGGACTGACCCGAACCAGAATTGAAAACGGGACTGACCCGAACAGAAATTTAAACGGGACTGACCCGAACAGAATTTAAACGGGACTGTGTGACGCCCCGAAAAAAAAGAGTGTGAGAACCCGTAAAAACCCTAATATTTTCCTAGGGTTTTAGTTCCTTTAATTGCATAATTTTTGCATTTCTGGCTTAGAAATATTATCTGGGTGGATTTTATGAGCAACTAAAGTTTTTAGATGATTTTTCTAGCATTAGAGAGTTTTTAAAAAATTAAGAATATATATTGGACGTGGGACCCACTAGTGCGAAAAATTCGGAAAAATTCGGCCAATTAGGTTAAATTCCGGATACTGTGTAAAATTTATCGGGTGTTAAGGGATAAGTAGAGTGTGTGAAGTGATTGATGTGAGAGAGAAAAGAAGGATAGGAATGCATTTAATAAGGTGCCACGTGTCATTTTCTTATTGGTTGAACTTTTAAGAATTACTATTCATTGTCTTGACTTATTTGACCAAGGGATTAAATATCCAAAATTCACCAAAAAATCACCATTTTTCTCTCTTGTTTGGCCGGCTCTCTCTCTCACTCTTGCAAGAAGGAAAACTTCTCCAATCTTCAAGTTTCTACTAGCAAATCATCTCAATCAAGGCCATAAACAAGATTTCACTCCATAGAAACTTTCGTTCTAGTGCTAGCAAGTTGTGTAGTGAAGTTTGTTTGAAGGTCTAAGGTGGCCAACATCTCTCTCTCTCTTGTTTCTTGGTAAGTGAAGCTTGAAACACCCTACTACCTTTAATGATGGTTATATGATGCTTAGAAGTGGCATGAGTGTGTGAAAATGTGATTTATTTCTTGATTTGAAGAGTTTTGGTGAAGTTTTTATTTTATTGGGATTTTTTCTGGTTTAATATGATCTTGATGTTGGGGGCTTGTATGATGATTTGCAATGGACTAAAATGGCTCTAGTGGATGTGAAATGTGGTTAAATACAATCAATTTTGGATTTGGTGTGAAATTTGAAAAGTTAGGGTTCTTGAACCCCAATTCTGTCCGGTTTTAGATCACTGGGTTAGAGGCCGAATTAGACTTTGCTCAAAACATGAAAGTTGTAGGTATTGATGTGTTTGAGGTGCCTGTAAAATTTCAGGTCATTTGGATGAGTGTAGAGTGAGTTATGCCGTTTTTACTGTAGCTGTTCTGCTTTGATCAGAATACGAAAACTGCGATAGTAATTGGACATTTTGACTGGAATTGGTTTGGATTTTGGAGTTGGTGTCTTCTGATGAAATGTAGCTGGATGTCCTAGCTATCACACGCCTTTGGAATTTCGGCATTTGGACTTGTATGGACTGAGATATACCGATTACAGTTTTCTGTGTTTTGCAAACCTGTTTTGGTGATTCTGGTTTAGTGTTTGGCATTTTCGACCTAGTTAAGCTAGGAACTGGATTGAGTGACCTTCTACATTGTTGTAGCCCTGTTTCATAGCTTCGAAACGGTGGATCTTACACCCCCAACCGATAATTGTAGTCAGAGTTGTGCCATTACCGCATTATGACGTCAAAACTGTTTTTCTGGTTTTGAGCTTAACCTTCATTTCCGGACTTTTCCCTAGCTTGACTTGTCTTTGTACTACTTGGAGCTTGCTGAATGGATATTAGATGAACTTATTTGTGTGACTTTGGGACTGGCTGGAGTAATAATGAAGCCATGATGGCTGGAAAAGTTAGCAAATGTAGGGGAAGTGCTGTCCGAACTTTGAAGGGACTTGTTTGCATTGGGTTTGTGATCTAAGGCTTGGAGTTGAGCAAGGCAATGATACATGATGGATGGTTTCTGAGCCGTGGAGGTGAGTGACCCTAAACTGTTTCCAAAGTTACTTTTGAAATGTTCCTTGCATTGTTTCTTTGGTTTGCATATCATGTGTGCGCGCATACGAGTTCTTGACATGGTTTGGCTTTAATGAGTTCTTGAGGAGTCTTGTGCTGGACACCAACGTCTCCACCACTTTCGTGAGTTTGTGATATGATCTGGAGCACCGATGCTGCTCCCCTTTAATGTTTATGGTTTCGTGATCTGTTTGAGCGTTGGGTGTTTAGTTTCAATGATTTCACTGGCTCACGAGAGCAAAAATACGTGCATTTGATACTTGAATCATGACATCATGACATCATCGAAATGAATTATTGTGAAAGATATTTGATTACTGGTTTTATTTGGTTACTCGCTGAGCTTCTAGCTCACCCCAAAAATATTTTATTCCCCTCCACAGGGCTCAAGGCTAAGGCAGGACTTGTTGTGCTTATTCATGTGAATGGATGGATTATCTCGTGTATGGTTTGAATTTGGATTTCCTTTTGTGTAATAGTTATTATTAGGGATTGTAATGAATGTTTGGAATCGATCGGATGTATACATACGTTCCACGCTTGGAATTAGTTTCCGCTTCGTTTTGTTTATATGTAAATATTGGAGATTTACATTGTAATATTTGAGGTTTATTCTTGTAATATATTTGAGGATTGTAGTGAACGACTGAGTCCCGGCGAGAGCTGGGCAGGCGGCCCGCCGAACCCTCTGGTTCGCCTCAGGGGGAGGTGGGGCCGTCACAGTTGGTATCAGAGCTTAGGCTTCAGATTTCTGTAGTGTATCCTAGACTTGAAGTTTAGGATGCCGGACTGTGGGCTTGGTTTGAAATATTAGTGATTCTTGCGGGTTGACTTGACTTGATTAGTACAAGATGGAATGTCGAGAACGACATTCTTTTAAGGAGGGGAGATTGTGACGCCCCGAAAAAAAAGAGTGTGAGAACCCGTAAAAACCCTAATATTTTCCTAGGGTTTTAGTTCCTTTAATTGCATAATTTTTGCATTTCTGGCTTAGAAATATTATCTGGGTGGATTTTATGAGCAACTAAAGTTTTTAGATGATTTTTCTAGCATTAGAGAGTTTTTAAAAAATTAAGAATATATATTGGACGTGGGACCCACTAGTGCGAAAAGTTCGGAAAAATTCGGCCAATTAGGTTAAATTCCGGATACTGTGTAAAATTTATCGGGTGTTAAGGGATAAGTAGAGTGTGTGAAGTGATTGATGTGAGAGAGAAAAGAAGGATAGGAATGCATTTAATAAGGTGCCACGTGTCATTTTCTTATTGGTTGAACTTTTAAGAATTACTATTCATTGTCTTGACTTATTTGACCAAGGGATTAAATATCCAAAATTCACCAAAAAATCACCATTTTTCTCTCTTGTTTGGCCGGCTCTCTCTCTCACTCTTGCAAGAAGGAAAACTTCTCCAATCTTCAAGTTTCTACTAGCAAATCATCTCAATCAAGGCCATAAACAAGATTTCACTCCATAGAAACTTTCCTTCTAGTGCTAGCAAGTTGTGTAGTGAAGTTTGTTTGAAGGTCTAAGGTGGCCAACATCTCTCTCTCTCTTGTTTCTTGGTAAGTGAAGCTTGAAACACCCTACTACCTTTAATGATGGTTATATGATGCTTAGAAGTGGCATGAGTGTGTGAAAATGTGATTTATTTCTTGATTTGAAGAGTTTTGGTGAAGTTTTTATTTTATTGGGATTTTTTCTGGTTTAATATGATCTTGATGTTGGGGGCTTGTATGATGATTTGCAATGGACTAAAATGGCTCTAGTGGATGTGAAATGTGGTTAAATACAATCAATTTTGGATTTGGTGTGAAATTTGAAAAGTTAGGGTTCTTGAACCCCAATTCTGTCCGGTTTTAGATCACTGGGTTAGAGGCCGAATTAGACTTTGCTCAAAACATGAAAGTTGTAGGTATTGATGTGTTTGAGGTGCCTGTAAAATTTCAGGTCATTTGGATGAGTGTAGAGTGAGTTATGCCGTTTTTACTGTAGCTGTTCTGCTTTGATCAGAATACGAAAACTGCGATAGTAATTGGACATTTTGACTGGAATTGGTTTGGATTTTGGAGTTGGTGTCTTCTGATGAAATGTAGCTGGATGTCCTAGCTATCACACGCCTTTGGAATTTCGGCATTTGGACTTGTATGGACTGAGATATACCGATTACAGTTTTCTGTGTTTTGCAAACCTGTTTTGGTGATTCTGGTTTAGTGTTTGGCATTTTCGACCTAGTTAAGCTAGGAACTGGATTGAGTGACCTTCTACATTGTTGTAGCCCTGTTTCATAGCTTCGAAACGGTGGATCTTACACCCCCAACCGATAATTGTAGTCAGAGTTGTGCCATTACCGCATTATGACGTCAAAACTGTTTTTCTGGTTTTGAGCTTAACCTTCATTTCCGGACTTTTCCCTAGCTTGACTTGTCTTTGTACTACTTGGAGCTTGCTGAATGGATATTAGATGAACTTATTTGTGTGACTTTGGGACTGGCTGGAGTAATAATGAAGCCATGATGGCTGGAAAAGTTAGCAAATGTAGGGGAAGTGCTGTCCGAACTTTGAAGGGACTTGTTTGCATTGGGTTTGTGATCTAAGGCTTGGAGTTGAGCAAGGCAATGATACATGATGGATGGTTTCTGAGCCGTGGAGGTGAGTGACCCTAAACTGTTTCCAAAGTTACTTTTGAAATGTTCCTTGCATTGTTTCTTTGGTTTGCATATCATGTGTGCGCGCATACGAGTTCTTGACATGGTTTGGCTTTAATGAGTTCTTGAGGAGTCTTGTGCTGGACACCAACGTCTCCACCACTTTCGTGAGTTTGTGATATGATCTGGAGCACCGATGCTGCTCCCCTTTAATGTTTATGGTTTCGTGATCTGTTTGAGCGTTGGGTGTTTAGTTTCAATGATTTCACTGGCTCACGAGAGCAAAAATACGTGCATTTGATACTTGAATCATGACATCATGACATCATCGAAATGAATTATTGTGAAAGATATTTGATTACTGGTTTTATTTGGTTACTCGCTGAGCTTCTAGCTCACCCCAAAAATATTTTATTCCCCTCCACAGGGCTCAAGGCTAAGGCAGGACTTGTTGTGCTTATTCATGTGAATGGATGGATTATCTCGTGTATGGTTTGAATTTGGATTTCCTTTTGTGTAATAGTTATTATTAGGGATTGTAATGAATGTTTGGAATCGATCGGATGTATACATACGTTCCACGCTTGGAATTAGTTTCCGCTTCGTTTTGTTTATATGTAAATATTGGAGATTTACATTGTAATATTTGAGGTTTATTCTTGTAATATATTTGAGGATTGTAGTGAACGACTGAGTCCCGGCGAGAGCTGGGCAGGCGGCCCGCCGAACCCTCTGGTTCGCCTCAGGGGGAGGTGGGGCCGTCACAGTTGGTATCAGAGCTTAGGCTTCAGATCTCTGTAGTGTATCCTAGACTTGAAGTTTAGGATGCCGGACTGTGGGCTTGGTTTGAAATATTAGTGATTCTTGCGGGTTGACTTGACTTGATTAGTACAAGATGGAATGTCGAGAACGACATTCTTTTAAGGAGGGGAGATTGTGACGCCCCGAAAAAAAAGAGTGTGAGAACCCGTAAAAACCCTAATATTTTCCTAGGGTTTTAGTTCCTTTAATTGCATAATTTTTGCATTTCTGGCTTAGAAATATTATCTGGGTGGATTTTATGAGCAACTAAAGTTTTTAGATGATTTTTCTAGCATTAGAGAGTTTTTAAAAAATTAAGAATATATATTGGACGTGGGACCCACTAGTGCGAAAAGTTCGGAAAAATTCGGCCAATTAGGTTAAATTCCGGATACTGTGTAAAATTTATCGGGTGTTAAGGGATAAGTAGAGTGTGTGAAGTGATTGATGTGAGAGAGAAAAGAAGGATAGGAATGCATTTAATAAGGTGCCACGTGTCATTTTCTTATTGGTTGAACTTTTAAGAATTACTATTCATTGTCTTGACTTATTTGACCAAGGGATTAAATATCCAAAATTCACCAAAAAATCACCATTTTTCTCTCTTGTTTGGCCGGCTCTCTCTCTCACTCTTGCAAGAAGGAAAACTTCTCCAATCTTCAAGTTTCTACTAGCAAATCATCTCAATCAAGGCCATAAACAAGATTTCACTCCATAGAAACTTTCCTTCTAGTGCTAGCAAGTTGTGTAGTGAAGTTTGTTTGAAGGTCTAAGGTGGCCAACATCTCTCTCTCTCTTGTTTCTTGGTAAGTGAAGCTTGAAACACCCTACTACCTTTAATGATGGTTATATGATGCTTAGAAGTGGCATGAGTGTGTGAAAATGTGATTTATTTCTTGATTTGAAGAGTTTTGGTGAAGTTTTTATTTTATTGGGATTTTTTCTGGTTTAATATGATCTTGATGTTGGGGGCTTGTATGATGATTTGCAATGGACTAAAATGGCTCTAGTGGATGTGAAATGTGGTTAAATACAATCAATTTTGGATTTGGTGTGAAATTTGAAAAGTTAGGGTTCTTGAACCCCAATTCTGTCCGGTTTTAGATCACTGGGTTAGAGGCCGAATTAGACTTTGCTCAAAACATGAAAGTTGTAGGTATTGATGTGTTTAAGGTGCCTGTAAAATTTCAGGTCATTTGGATGAGTATTCTGGTTTAGTGTTTGGCATTTTCGACCTAGTTAAGCTAGGAACTGGATTGAGTGACCTTCTACATTGTTGTAGCCCTGTTTCATAGCTTCGAAACGGTGGATCTTACACCCCCAACCGATAATTGTAGTCAGAGTTGTGCCATTACCGCATTATGACGTCAAAACTGTTTTTCTGGTTTTGAGCTTAACCTTCATTTCCGGACTTTTCCCTAGCTTGACTTGTCTTTGTACTACTTGGAGCTTGCTGAATGGATATTAGATGAACTTATTTGTGTGACTTTGGGACTGGCTGGAGTAATAATGAAGCCATGATGGCTGGAAAAGTTAGCAAATGTAGGGGAAGTGCTGTCCGAACTTTGAAGGGACTTGTTTGCATTGGGTTTGTGATCTAAGGCTTGGAGTTGAGCAAGGCAATGATACATGATGGATGGTTTCTGAGCCGTGGAGGTGAGTGACCCTAAACTGTTTCCAAAGTTACTTTTGAAATGTTCCTTGCATTGTTTCTTTGGTTTGCATATCATGTGTGCGCGCATACGAGTTCTTGACATGGTTTGGCTTTAATGAGTTCTTGAGGAGTCTTGTGCTGGACACCAACGTCTCCACCACTTTCGTGAGTTTGTGATATGATCTGGAGCACCGATGCTGCTCCCCTTTAATGTTTATGGTTTCGTGATCTGTTTGAGCGTTGGGTGTTTAGTTTCAATGATTTCACTGGCTCACGAGAGCAAAAATACGTGCATTTGATACTTGAATCATGACATCATGACATCATCGAAATGAATTATTGTGAAAGATATTTGATTACTGGTTTTATTTGGTTACTCGCTGAGCTTCTAGCTCACCCCAAAAATATTTTATTCCCCTCCACAGGGCTCAAGGCTAAGGCAGGACTTGTTGTGCTTATTCATGTGAATGGATGGATTATCTCGTGTATGGTTTGAATTTGGATTTCCTTTTGTGTAATAGTTATTATTAGGGATTGTAATGAATGTTTGGAATCGATCGGATGTATACATACGTTCCACGCTTGGAATTAGTTTCCGCTTCGTTTTGTTTATATGTAAATATTGGAGATTTACATTGTAATATTTGAGGTTTATTCTTGTAATATATTTGAGGATTGTAGTGAACGACTGAGTCCCGGCGAGAGCTGGGCAGGCGGCCCGCCGAACCCTCTGGTTCGCCTCAGGGGGAGGTGGGGCCGTCACAGACTGACCCGAACAGAATTTAAACGGGACTGACCCGAACAGAAATTTAAACGGGACTGACCCGAACAGAAATTAAACGGGACTGACCCGAACAAGAATTTAAACGGGACTGACCCGAACAGGAATTAAACGGGACTGACCCGAACAGGAATTTAAACGGGACTGACCCGAACAGAAATTAAAACGGGACTGACCCGAACAGAATTTAAACGGGACTGACTCAAACAGAATTTAAACGGGACTGGCCCGAACAGGAATTTAAACGGGACTGACCCGAACAGAATTTAAAAAAGGACTTCACTGGGAAAGTTTAAACAATGAATTGAGTTTTTTTTTTTTTTTTTTTACCTGAGAATAGTTCAACTTTTACACCAAGAAGGAAATTTGGATCTTTGTGGTTGAAGCGAGAGCTGATGTTGTTTCTTGTGATCGAATTTTGCAAATAACATCGATCCTTGCTTACTGGGAAGCTTTGTCTGTCATTGATTTAGGCGCCAAAGAGAGAGCGGCTGCTTTTGTTTGTAAATGCAACATTCCTGCAAGAAAAGAGGAAATAATGGACTTGCCACCATTATTTGATCCGGTTTGCCTTGAGAATCGTGTAAACATGAGTCTTGTGATGCTTTTACTTCTGCTTTGCGACGTTTGCCTTAGTCGAACTTGAAACCTTTCAAATTCTGAGACTGATAAAATACGGATTTACCATGTCACCCAATCCAGGTGGTAGCTTTGTTGCATGTTACTCACTGTAGCTGATGATTGAATCCCTTATCTTTGCCCAAACCTTAGGGTTTATCATTCATTTGAATTCAATGGTGAAAGAATGATGCGTGAAAATTTATCACATAACAATCAATGTATATGCAAGATTATTTCCTATGTCAGGCAAAGATGAACATGCAAAAAAATGTAAACAATCATAAACAGTTATACACAAATAATTGAGAACAACTAAGAGATTCATAAAGATACATTTTGCAAAAGAATATTTGTGAAGAACAATACAAGTTTAGCCAACGAATATCATATTCAAAACTTTGGATATTTTCTCTTCGGAATCCGATACTGGCAGAAGTATCACAATTATGAGGAAAACCCTAATGAACCAGGTCACCAGCTGTTCCTTCTTGAGCTCGACTGTTAAGAAAACCTACCTTGGCGCCCTTTCGGGTTTTCACCAAGGTTGCCCCCACCCTTTTTTATTTTTGTTTTTGTTTGTTTTTCTTTTCTCTTTTCTCTTTTTCTCTTTTTTTCGCTTTTTTTTTTTCGAGGCGCCCTTTCGGGTTTTCACCTAAAGAATGATGAAATATCTCGACCATGATCGACTCAGAAACATGAATTAAAGATTTCTGGCATCAGTAAAATGTACTTCCCTTATAAGATTAGGCGAAGACATTACGGACATCACCTGCCAGTTGATTAACAAATTTTCTAATAGAAATGCAGCAAGTGACGAAAGCCAGGACTTTGGGCTTTTATAATGAGGTCAGGTGGGGTGTTTTTCAAGAAAAGTTGAGGCTTGAAAGCAAATTTTGATATAAGATGTGAAATAAGAAGATGGCCTGACTTGCATTTCGCCATTTGCATGAATTTCTTAAAGAAAATTTGCATGATCAAATGAAAAACTTTTTGCACATATCTGAGTTGATGGGTTGAGGGAATGCCCGTCCATCCATTTCCGCCAAGATGAGCGCTCCGCCAGGTAATACCTTTTGGACAATGAACGGCCCTTGCCAATTTGGAGCAAATTTGCCTTTAGCTTCATCTTGCATTGACAGAATCCGCTTCAGTACCTTATCACCTTCTTCAAATGTCCGCTGATGGACCTTTTTGTTATAAGCCCGGGCCATACGTTTCTGATAGCACTGACCATGACAGATGGCGTTGAATCGCTTTTCATCTATCAAAGTCAATTGCTCATGGCGCTGCTTGATCCAATCGGCTTCCTCCAATTTAGCTTCCATAAGGATTCGTAGCGACGGAATTTCAACCTCAGCTGGTAATACGGCTTCCATCCCATACATAAGTGAATATGGCGTTGCCCCAGTCGATGTCCGAATAGAAGTCCGGTACGCCATCAATGCATAAGGCAACTTTTCATGCCAATCGCGATGCTTTTCTATCATTTTGCGAATAATTTTCTTCAAATTCTTATTTGCGGCTTCTACAGCTCCATTCATCTGAGGCCTATAAATGGCAAAATTGCGGTGTTTGATTTTGAACTGCTCACATAATCCATCTACCATGTCATTGTTTAGATTCTTGGCATTGTCCGTGATAAGTGTTTCGGGTACTCCAAATCGACAGATGATGTGATCTCTCAAGAAATTGGCTACTACCTTCTTCGTGATATGTTTGAATGACTCCGCTTCAACCCATTTGGTAAAGTACTCGATCGCCACCAATATAAATCGATGTCCATTTGAAGCAGGAGGATCGATTGTACCAATCACGTCCATACCCCACATTGAACAGGGCCACGGGGCGGTCATGCTATGCAACTCAGTGGGTGGAGCGCGTATAATGTCACCGTGCATTTGGCATTTTATACATCTCCGGACAAAGTCTATACAATCATGCTCCATAGTAAGCCAGAAGTATCCGGTTCTCATGATTTTCTTCGCTAGCAAATGGCCATTCATGTGAGGTCCACAAACGCCACTATGCACTTCTTTCATCATGTATTGAGCTTCGCCTTCATCAATGCACCTTAAAAGGTTCAAATCTGAGGTTCTTTTGTACAACACTTCTCCATTCAAGAAAAATTTTGAAGCCATTCTACGCAGAAAACTCTTGTCTTTTATACCAGCATGCTGAGGGTAGGACCCAGTTTTGAGAAACTCTTTAAGATCATTAAACCAAGGAGTAGTATCCGAGGACTCGTCTGCAGCCCAGCAGTGGGCTGGCTTGTTTTGAAGTTGAATTTGGATTGGTTCGATCTTCAATTCATCTGGATATTGGATCATAGAAGCCAAGGTGGCTAAAGCATCGGCGAATGCGTTCTTGGCTCTCGGGAGATGTCTAAACTCCAAATTTTGAAACTGCTTGGCCAAAGTGAGCAGACTACAATGGTAGGGTAGAATTTTCGAATCTTTGGTTATCCATTGCTTCAAAGTTTGGTGCACGAGCAAATCTGAATCACTAAAAGCTATCAACTCCTTGATTTCCATTTCCAACGCCATTTTGAGACCAAAAATGCAGGCTTCATATTCAGCCATGTTATTCGTGCAAGCGAATTGCAATTTGGCAGCGGCAGGGTAGTGCTTCCCTTCGGGTGACACCAAAACAGCTCCAATTCCAGCTCCGAGAGAATTCGAAGCTCCATCGAAGAAAAGCCTCCATTCAGGACTTTGTTCACTCATATCATCTGCAGCGCCTACAAATAGGACCCTCTCGTCAGGGAAATAAGTACGGAGTGGTTGATAATCATCATCCCTTGGATTTTCCGCCAAATGATCAGCTATAGCTTGCCCCTTGACAGCTTTCTGTGAAGTGAAAACAATATCAAATTCTGAGAGAATTATCTGCCATTTCGCCAGACGCCCAGTCAACATCGGCTTCTCCAAAAGATACTTCAAAGGATCAGATCGGGAAATAAGATAAGTGGTATGGCTCAACAGGTAGTGTCTCAACTTTTGGGCTGCCCAGGCCAATGCACAGCAGCTTTTCTCAATGAATGAATAATTAGCCTCGTACTGCGTGAACTTTTTACTTAGATAATAGATGGCTTGCTCCTTCCTTCCAGAGTCATCGTGCTGACCTAGAACACACCCTACTGCTCCATCGAGTACAGATAAATACATAATCAAAGGTCGGCCCGGTTTGGGTGGCACTAAGACTGGTGGATGCAACAAATAATCTTTAATCTTGTCAAAAGCCTGTTGGCACTCCTCATTCCAATACAACGGCACGTTCTTTCTCAATAATTTGAACAACGGCTCGCATGTGGCAGTTAGTTGGCCAATGAACCTCCCGATAAAATTGATCTTCCCTAAAAAGCTTTTCACGTCCTTCTGAGTTTTTGGCACTGGCATGTCTCGAATTGCTTTGATTTTCGCCGGATCTATTTCTATGCCCTTCTTGCTAACAATGAATCCCAACAGCTTACCCGCAGGTGCTCCGAAGGCGCATTTTGCAGGATTTAGCTTCAAATTGTACTTCCGTAACCTCTCGAATAATTTCTTCAGATCAACCAAGTGGTCCTCTGCCCTTTTAGACTTGATTATAATATCATCCACGTAGACCTCCATCTCCCGGTGGATCATATCATGAAATAGGGTTGTCATGGTCCTCTGATATGTTGCCCCTGCATTCTTTAAACCGAAAGGCATGACTCGGTAGCAAAAGGTACCCCAAGGGGTAATGAAAGCAGTCTTCTCCCTATCCTCCTCTGCCATCAAAATTTGGTGGTAGCCAGCAAAACAATCGCAAAAGGTTTCAATCTCATGTCCGGCCGTATTGTCTAAGAGAATGTGAATATTTGGTAGAGGGAAATCATCTTTAGGACTGGCTTTATTGAGGTCTCTATAATCAACACAAACTCGCACCTCTCCACTCTTTTTTGGAACAGGGACTGGATTTGAAAGCCAAATTGGGTAATGGGAAACAATGATAATGTTGGTTTTGAGTTATTTTTCAATTTGCTCTTTTATTTTGAGGCTTATATCTGGTTTGAATTTTCTGGGTTTTTGTTTTACGGGTGGAAAAGAAGGGTCTGTGGGTAACCTATGCACTACCACGTCAGTTGAAATGCCAGTCATATCATCATAGGACCATGCAAAGACATCTTGAAACATAGTCAAAAATTCAAGCATCTCCTTTTTCTGCCTTTCATTCAAGTGAATACTGATCTGCACCTCCTTAACTTCATCCTCAGTGCCAATGTTAACCTTTTCTGTCTCTTCCAGGTTCGGTTTTGGTTTTTCCTCATATTGTTCAAGGTCCTTTGCAAAAGAATCGAATACCTCCTCATTATCACTCTCGCTTTGGAGTTCGGATTCACAGACCTCCAAGTCGTGAGTGATATAGAGATTGCCATTATCGTATTCCAGAACTGTGATATCCAAAGGGTCAAATAATTTTATTTTTGGCCATCTGAAAGAATTAACGAATGTGGGACAATAAGCAAATAAGCATACAACAAACAAATGAACAAACAATATGAATATAAACAAGCGAATAAATAACACAACATGCCAAGAACAACTTGTGCATTTTCATAAAACCTTTGATTGAAAGCAAAACAAAAGAAAGCAAGCGGAAACAATATCTATATGTGCAAATTTTAGTCAAAAGTAAAGATGCTTTCATTAACTATTTACAGATGCAAAAGTATTTTTTCCATGAATATGAATGATAAACCCCTTTCATTTTACCGAAACTCCTTCCGAACGGGCAGGGACTCGGCTGTCCAATTGGGAATTGATCCTTCGGGGATATCAGGAAATTCAGCTTCGCCTGGAACACTATCTTCAAATGTTGCCCCTACGAACAATTGGGCCAAACTAGCTTCAATTTCTTCAACTGGATTAACCTCTGATGTGATAACCTCTGTTGGTCGTGGAAAAGTATACCGCAGTGGTGGAATATCAAAAACCCTTTGCCTGCCCTCTTTCTCTGCTCTTTTGCGCTCCTTCATCTCTTTGATGTCCTTGGCGGTTGGTTGGAAACCCAAACCGAATGTATCCCTTTTTTCCATAATCTCCACTGGCTTCAGGATCCCTTGCAGTTCACGCCCCAATCCTCTGTCTAATTTGTATCCTCCACGAATCATTTCCTTAGCCATCATTACACTTGCTTTTGAGAGAGCTTGTTCCTCCGTTGTGATCCAACTTACGGAGACTATATCGGATGTGCTATGAGGGGACATGGTGGCACTTCGACTTCCCTCCTCTTTAGATCCAGAATCGGTGATTACCAGGCAGTCCTCTTCGGCAAAGATAGTGATTAGCTTGTCATTTACTACGAATTTCAGCAATTGATGCAACGAAGATGGCACAGCCCCAGACTTGTGAATCCATGGCCTTCCAAGTAAAATATTGTAAATGCTCGGGAAGTGCATTACTTGGCAAGTTATTTGAAATTGGGCGGGCCCCATCTCGATTACTAAATCTGCCTCTCCTATCGGCTCCCTTTGAGCTCCATCAAACCCTCGAACGATAGTCCCTGAAGGCCTCAGCTTAATGTCTTGCAATCCTAGCTTCTCCAAGGTACTCCAAGGACAGATATTAAGCGCGGACCCGTTGTCAATTAGCACCTTCGGCAGCATTTTCCCGTTGCACCTCACTGTTATGTACAACGCCCTATTATGTCCAATGCCCTCTGTCGGCAATTCATCGTCAGAAAAAGCAATTTGTTTGTTGAATAATACGCTCCCAACCACGTTTGAAAAATTATCAACAGAGATGTCCCTCGGAATTTGAGCTTTAGTTAATACGTCGATCAATACATCCCTATGCATGTCTGAAGAGAAAAGTAAATCCAACATGGTTATCTGGGCAGGTGACTTGCTTAGCTTTTCGATTATGTTGTATTCACTTCTCTGGAGTCGTTTAAGGAAATCCACGGCTTCTTTCTCGGTGATTGCTGGCTTAATGGGCGGCTCGGAATTAGCTTGAATCGGAATAGTAGTTTCAAATGGACTTACAGTCTTCCCCGATCTGGTAACCACTGACACCTCTTTCTTTGCAGTTGAATTTTCCCCGATCTGTATGGTAGGTTCATCGTAATTCCACGGTACTTGTTGCAGACTCAAAACGGGCTCCTGCTCAGGGAATTCGATGAATACCGGCTTCAAAGCTTCACTTTCTGCTGGCGTAAGATCCAAGACAAAAGGTTTGTTATCTTCTCCGAATGGTAATTCTATGACGAATGGTTGGTCTGTGACCCCAAATACTTCAGCTTCCCTCGCCAATTTTTTGACTTGTTCTTCGTACTCCGCATCGTCCAGAATGACCCCAACGTGCTCTGGCAAGGGGTTTTGATTTACGTTCGGCCCTTGTGCCTCCCTTTTTCGGATTACAATCTCCCCGGCTTCAACCATATCTTGGATTTTATGTTTAAGCGCCTTGCAATCAAAGGTGGCATGTCCGGGGGCCCCAGAATGATAAGCACAGACAGCTTGTGGATTATACCACGCGGGCATGCCATATGGGTAGGTAGGAGGGGGCACCGTACCAATTTTCCCGGCGGCCTTCAATTGTTCATACAATTGATCCAGAGGCCTGCCTAGGTTGGTAAATGTACGGCTAGGGGGTCGGTTGTAAGGTTCAGGAGGTGGAGGATGATTGTAAACAGGTCTATTTGGTGGAGGAAATCTTGGATTATATGGAAGGCGAGGTCGGTTTTGGGGTGGATTTGGTTGGGAAATTTGAAAAGGGGCTGAAGGTGGGTTAGGATAGCTTGGGCGAGGTCGAGGGTGGTGGATGTTGGTGGTATATACGGGATGTGGGTTTGAGTAGTAAGGGTAATGGGGTTGGTAGATTGGGCTGTGTTGGTATCGGGGTCTAGGCGAAGGGTTTTGGTTCCAAATAAATGTTGCGTCCCCCTCTTTCTTTTTGAACGGCGGCTTTTTCACATTGCTTCCTTGACCTTGTAAAGCATCCAACTGAGATTTCAGGGCAGAGACATTGACAATCTTCCCGGCTCTCACAAAGTCGTCAAACTCTTCCAATTTATTCACAATTGCAGCAAAAGAACAACCAGTCATACGGAAAATTTCTTCGAAATATGGAGGATCATGCGCCTTTATGAATGTGCGAATAATTTCATCCTCAGTCATCGGTGGCTCCACCTTCGCAGCTATCTTTCTCCATCTCTTGGCATATGTCTTATGATCTTCAGATGGTCGCCTTTTCGTTCCTTCCAGAGTAGTCCGGGTTGGCGCTAGCTCACAGTTATACTCATATTGTCTAATGAAGGCATTGGACAGATCGAGCCAGGTCTTCACTTCCTCCGGCTTTAGGTTGGAATACCAGTCAAGCGCATCCCCTTCTAAGCTTTCTGGAAATAATCTCAACGGCAAATTCTCGTCATCCACTGGCTTGCCCAACTTGTTAGCAAACAAGCGCAGGTGCGTTTTAGGGTTGCTTGTTCCATCATATTTGTTGAATTTAGGGGTCTTGAACCCCACCGGCAATTGCACGTTCGGAAACAGGCACAAATCATCATAATCCAACACCCCTTGTTTGCTTAAACCTTGGCTTTTCCGGATGAATTCATCAAAACGATCCAAGCGTTTAAGTAGCTTCATATCAATCTGGGCAGACGACTCTCCCATTTCTGGCTTATTTTGAAAAGTGTGCTCCGGCACCACGGGCTCCGCGGTAGTCTGGTAAAAAGTTTGTGGATTCGGGTGCATGTTTGGGTCGATTTGAGGCTGAAACCCTTGCCCATAAGGAGGATAGAACGGAGGATTTTGAGTATAAGCATATTGCGGGTTGACAATTCCCTCAAACGTGGTTTGCATTGAAGGAATAACAAATGGTAACGTGGTCTGGCTGGGAGGAATAACAAATGGTTCAGATTGTGGTTGTGTGGCGGGCACAGGCTCAGGTTGCACTCCGCTACTAACGAGTTCGTCGATTAACCTCTTTTGAGCGGCCATTTCGGATGCCATTTCCCCAAATTTTGCGAGTAATTCAGTCAACTGAACCCCAGGACTTGCGGCTTCCGGCTGTGTAGTTGCAACGGCCTTATCGGACGATTCTGGTTGAGTACTCATGTCTACACGATTCCTTTGGGCTCTACTTCGGGATCGCGTAATAATGGGGCTTTTCCGAAAAGCTATTTTGAAAATTTACCTGAGAATGCAAAAAACTGCTTTAGATAAACCAATCGTTACTGAATTTCTGCAATTTATTCAAAAGAGAAAAAGAAAAAGAAAAAGACATGAGTTAGTAGCTATTCGAACAATTCGGATGCATGTCCTAGTTGGGGAACCCTTTTTGTGCCAAGGGTAGGCCTAGCATGATGCAACACCTTCGGAATGAGACCCATTAATCAAACCTGTTATTTGACAAACACTTTGTGAAGAGGGAAGAGATTCATTTCATTGCAGAAACCAGATACATCTGTTTACATCATATCGCGAAGGCGATTTCGTACAAGATCACCAAAGTTCCTAAGCCTATCTAGTACAGAGTCTTTACTTTCTCTAGCATATGGCATCTTGACACGTTCGGCTTGATCATATAATTCCCCACATTTCCGCTTCATCTCTTGGCGCCTTTCTCGCTCCTTCTCATATAACCTCTTGTTTTCTTCTGCCTTTCCTTTGTGCACTTCGATGGATTTCTTCAACTGTACCACCTCCATGTCCTTGGCTTTAACGATGGCTCTCAGCTTCTCAATTTCCTCATACGGTTCATGTTGCAACCCTTGCGTGGTGGAATCTTTCAACCAATCCTCGTATGGTGCGGTCATTACCCCCTTCTGTTTGAGCTCCGGAAGATAACGAATGCTTCGATCGTCGGATATTGTTCTCCAAGATTCAGTGATTTGGCTCTTCATAGGGATCTCTTTTGGGCATACCCCCTGATCAAAGAAAATGGTGACTTCACTAAACTCGGAAATCGGTGGCGGCCCCTGAATGCGACCTAGTTGTCTGAGAAATCTTTTCGGGGTATAAGAGATGATTCCTTGAGTTCCCAGCAAGAGAACACGTTCAGATTCCTTAGTGCGAAGTATCGGCTCAAAGCAGTCTGTCCAATCTAATACCCACCTAATGTTGAAATCTTGCAATGTTTCCAAGTAATCCACACATTCGGATGCGTTCTTAGGTAGATCTCCCTCGTTGACTCTTTTGGGATGTGTGATTACCCAATTATATCCAACCACCGGCAAACTATCGGCAACTGATGCTTGTCTCTTAAAATGTTCCGTAGCCCATATGTATAAAACCAAGTTCGCCCCATGGAAAAACTTTTCTCCCTTTCGACAACCAGTACAAGCTAAGAAAATATCTGCGAGAATGGTCGGTACTATGGAACATTGCTTACCCTGAATTCCTAAGAAAAGGTCATTCACAATTTTTGCTGATTTAAAGGCTATCTTTTGATCTTTTCGCGGAAAGAGATAGGTCCCAGCCATAACTACCCCATATACTAGTAGCCTTTTGCGCTCCCATACGGCTTTGGAAGTGAACACAAAATCCGTCACATGCCTCTCGAATCCATCGCGTGGCGCAAATCGTTCAAACAGAATATTCACGGCGACGCCCTGATCTGACCCTCGTAGCACGGACTCTTTCAATCCTATAATTTGACAAAATTCGGCCTTGTCGGAAGCAAATGGAAACACCAAGGCAGTTCCTCGTGTGGGTAAACCAAGGAGGCCAGCTACTTCTTCGAGTGTTATAGTCATTTGCCTATTGCCTATTCTAAAAGCAGTACACTCGGGGTCCCAAAGATGAACTAAAGCCTCTACCAAATAATTGTTGGATTTGATCTGCTTAAAGTCTCCAATTGGTCCTAAAAATTGGGCTACTTGATTCAGTTCACTAGGTAACATGAAGGTGGGCCATTGTTGAACCTCAGTTGACGGTATTAACAATTGGTAGATGCGGCGAGGGCAAGCCATCTGATAATGAAGAAGGTAGTTTGTCAATTACCTTACCTACGAGTCTCATTCCTCCAGTTATGCGATAATTTAAACGTGCAGTCCCTTGAAGGGTTAAATACCCATGGGACACAAAAGGGTTGGTTTTATTCCTAAAACGGGATTCCCTACGTGGCGTTCCCTTTCTAGGGTTTATGCATGATGCCATTTTATTAAAACAATAAAATATGCAATTTGAAATGAAACGTGACCTAAGGAACCCTTTATTTGCCAGGGTAGGCCTAAAACGGTATGGCATTATGAATTTATGAACAAAATAAACCATAATTTGTCAAACGTGCAATAGCCTATCTACAAGGGTAGGTCCTAAAAGAAGGTCATGCCAGACCTCTTATTTCTTAATGTTTGTGAATGCCAAAGACAAAAAACAAGGAAACGTGAGCTCAACACATAATCACATAACACATTTGGACAAATAGATAATATAAAAGGCAATAAAGATAAATAAGAAAAGAGGGTTGGGACCCCTCCCCTCGTGAATAGTGTCCCTAGTTCAGGATAATGGCTGACTCTACCCTAGGCAATTCTAATATGGATGCATGAGGCTTGGCTTACTAATGCATCTAGACTCGATAGGTCATAGGCCCCCGAGCCTTCAGACTTAGAAACCAAGGGTCATCAATCCCAAGGTTCTTTGTCGGTGGCTCGAGCGATTCCCCAAACACCGCTACGCACACATCGTGTCACGGCTACGTGTTTGAGTGAATCTATCAAAACCTCAATCTTCGACCAAAAGCTAAAGGCTATCAACCAATAGCTTTAAGCGGAAGATTGAGTGACCCATTGGAACATGCTACACACACATCGTGTCGTGATCACATGTCCAAGTGAGTCACCTAATCCTAATAGGGTGGAGTGGCGTGACAAGCCACTAAAGAAAAATAAAAGGGATAAAAGAAGTAAAGCGTATGCTCGTATGCTAGTGCTCGTTTGGAGGGGAAGGGTCAAGAACCAACGCGAGGCTCTAGGGTGACCCATACCTCCCAAAAATGCAATGCAAGCGCGAGATAAAAAGTAAACATTCATTCAAACATACATTCGTGAGTCGAGGGATTGGTTTGATTACGTATATAAGACAAAAGGTCCTAAAAATGAAAAATGCAATCCTAATATCCACATGCCATGCATAGAAAGGGTAGAAAGAGGAAACGAATGGTTAAGTCAAAAATGCTTGGACCCACTTAGGAAGTCCCCAGTGGAGTCGCCAACTGTCGCGCCCCATTTTTTGATAAATAAAAATAATGGTTTGAGAAAGATGTTTTTGATTCAATTTTGATTGGAAAATGATTTTTGTGAGTTGAAAAAGATATGGGTCTAATATGGGACTTGAAAAAGCGACGATTTGACCCAAAAAATAGTTTTTAAAAGGGTTTTTGAATGAGAAATTGGAGTCGCCACTTGGTAATGATTAAGGTGTACCAAGTCACCTAAAAATAAATTTTTAAAGACAAAGTAGTAAAACCCTTTTAAAAACGACTCCTAGTCCACGTAAGCCAAAGAAAAAGGTTCGGGAGTCACGTTTGACAAAGGGGAAGGCAAGGATAGAATCCAAGGCACCCCTTTGACCTAGCCAAGGCTAGTTGCGCGACTTAACCTTACCTTTCCTAATTTTCTACCCAATGTATGTTCGCACGTTGGATATGACTATATGAATGCAAAACGGAAAGGAAAATGCAATCCTAAATTCTACGATGTCTCTTGTGAGGCTTTTGGTCCCAAACCACATGAATTGTGGCGGCCAACAAAGGAAAACCTCATAGAGGTCGATTAATGCAAATGAGAGTTCAAATTCAAGTGTGCAAGTGTGAAAGTGTATGAAAGATGCAAAAAATGTAAGTGCAAGTGTGCGAATGTATAAAAAAGGTGCATGTGTGAAATTGTATAAAATTCAAGTGTTTTTTGTGTGCAAGTGTGTGAAAATAGAATAATAGATATATAAAGTAAAGTGGAATTCCATTTATGAGGTGAAAATGAACGCGTGATAGGAAAAATATAGTGAGAAAGTATGGTTTTGAGAAATGTGAAAAAATGTGGTTAAAAGAGTATGTAGATGATAAAAATGAAAGTATGACCCTAGAGGAATGCAACAAGTCGGGTACGGGGGGTTGACTCCTAACTTTTCGACTTCTATTTTCCCTTTGATTAGAAGGCGAAACTAGCGTGCTAAGGCTATCGAGTAGCCACACTCGCTCGTTTCCCTTATCAAGAGGGGATTTTCACGCAAATGAACCCTAACTAGCATGAGATGCAAGTCCTAAAGTGAAGGGGAAGGGGTTTGAGGAACATACCAAATGATAAACTAAGGAAAAATGCGTGATATGTGGTGATCATGCACTTCATGAAAAAGGAAAAAAAAAAAAACCTATTGGGTCTAGCATTGGACTAGCCCCTCCTATGAATTCCGACTAGCGTTGGACTAGTGGAAACGATAAAAGAAGCCACAACTAGCGTTGGACTAGTGTGGTGACGTACATTCATCCATTCCATTCATCCACACTATAAAAAGCGAGTAGACATGCGAATCACTTATAAACACGTAGCACATAACACTTAGCATGCTTGACTAGATGCAAAATCCTAATAAAGCATTAAACACATAGCAACAAAAGCAAACATCTAAACTAATGAACCTATTTACATTTGCTAACTAAAACAAAAGGGGAAGGGGAAAATGGACCAAATTGCTCACCAAGCCCTATCTATTACAAGCCAAGAGGTGTACACATACCCCATAATGAATAACTTAAACAAAAATAAAAGTAAATGAAATAAATGCAAGGAATTAAGAAAGCAAAGTAGACATGCATATTCATGTAACACGTAGGAGCACGTAGGAGAGAGGTAAAAAGGATAAAAGAAAGTTATACCTTCCCCCGCTTGTGAAGCTAGTAAATGGAAAAGGTTCTAATTTGGGCTAAAACCATTAAACAGAGGATTAATGCACCAATTTAATAGTAAATCAAACAACACAAATTCTTCAAAAACAAAACTTAAGGAACCACTAGTGGCTATAAAATTTAACCATTAAGTTCTTCAAATAATCAAACAAGTCCATACTCATCAAATGGAATTCCAATTTGAACATTAAAGAAAATTTGAAGGACCAAATTGATTAATCTTTTCAATTTCTTGGGCCATAGTGCAACAAAAAGAACTTGAGGGGGTTAAAAGGCAATTTTTGAAAAGACTTCCATGCATGCATACGAGACAATTCAGCTTCTGCAACAACAAGAAGATTTCGGCAGCTAAGCTAGCTCATCCGCAGCTTCATCCATGAAACTTTGGCTAACCAAACGTTAAACTAACTCTAATTAAAGCATGCTTAAACATCACCTAATCAAAGTAGCTCTTAAAAGAATTTCTTGCAAACTTATGTAACAAAGAGCTCCTGCCAAAAATAAAAGTTGCTGCACTCCTGTTTGCAAACCAACTCAAAGATTACTGCAATTTCATCTTCGACCAGATTTAGGCAAAGAACTAACGCAACCTTTGGACACATTCTATCAAACAATACCCAAACTTTGAGTCAAGCAACACAACACACAACTTGATCTCCCTAAGTTGCTGTTACTGAAAAAAAAGAAACCTGCTGTGTTTTTCAATCTTGCGGCCATTTTTATTTCATGCAAATGGATATCGAACTCAACACCAATTTTTTCACAGCCCTCCAACCAAACCCCCAAGAAAACTAATTTAGCATCATGACACACAAGTTTAACATTCAAAACAATCCAACCATAGAAGAACAATCATGCCAATGCTGAAAAATCCTATATGAAAGGTTCGGCACTTTAAAACCAGCTTTTCAAACATAAACACATCCACATACAATTATCATACAATCCTCCCATTTTGTAACATGACACCCGTAGACTCAAACACCAAGATGGTCGAACAACAACTAAGCAAAATCTGAACAACTTTAGTACTAAGACATTTCTGCCACAAAAAGAAACTCTCGACAGACAATTAGAGCATGAGGAATTCCAGCAACCTGGTACGGCTAACAAAACTTTAACAAGGAGAGAGATTTAAAATCCAAGCTCATACTAGACCTTAAGAATACACAGCCAAGATACTATGTAAGAGAGAGACAGAGCAAGAGGAAAGAAAAATGGTTTCAGCCCATTTGTGGTCACATCACTCAAACAACATCATCCATTTCCCGAAGATTCAAACATGTCATTAATCAAGGAAGATGCAGAAAAGGAAGAAACTTGCGACAGATTGAAATTAGATTCATTGAAAGTTACTGCCTTTCTAGCCAAATCATCTAATCATTGAACATCCAATTGCCATAAAGCTTTCAAATGCTCACAAATTTCTCGAAAGTATCAGGAACCATAGACAAATAAACTAACAGATGCATGTACAAGGAAAGAAACAAGAAGCAGCCGCGATGCACTCAAACTTTCACAGGATTATGCTGAAATGATAAGAAACAGAACGGGTTTACCTCACACGTTGCTTCTGAAAAATGAAAACCCAAGAATTGCTTGATGCAGGAACTCTTTCGTTGATGAAGTCGCCCCTCCTTTCTTAGTTTCCTCTTGCTTGGTTTCTTCTCCTCAGATCATAGCCTTCCAGATTCTCCTCCAGATGTCAACCAGCTTTGCTTTCATCGGTCGTTCTTTCCTCCTCTCGAGCTCTCTCTCTTTCTCTCCTGCTTTCTGTTAGCTGTCCACTCAAAACCTCTCTCCGTAGCTTTCTTCTTTTCCTACGCCATCAACCAGAATCTCTCTCTCGCTCCCCCCTTAATCTCTCCCTCTCTCTCTTTTTTCTGTTTTTTTTTCCCTAGATTTTCAGCCGTTCCTTTCTCTCTAAAACCCTGTCGGCTGCTGCTCTCTCTGTTGCCTTTTATATGGAACTCCTAGGTTCCTAAACCCTCATACGAAGGGTGCTGATGAGGGGTTTGTCCTTGCCTTCCATCCAGCCCTTCGATGGTGCTGCTGAAATTATGCTTGGCACGCTGCAAAAAATTGCAGCGTGCATGATGCGATTTTTTTTTTTTTTAACTAATTAATTAATTAAACAACAAAAATGATAATAATAAAACAATAATAATTAATGATGAAAACAACTTAATTAACATTAGATAAAAATAAACTAAAAACAACAAAAATGCAAATTTCCATTTTTTTCATTTTTCTCATTTTTCACCTTTTTTTTAAAAAAAATAACTTAATAAAATAAAATGCCAAAAAGCTGAATTTAAAAGAAATAAACATATTTTTGTGAACAAATTTTCCTTTTCTCTTTTTTCTCATTTTTCCAATCCAACTAAAGCCTATTTTTTTGAATTTTTCTTCTTTTTCCTCTTTTTCTTTAATTTTCTCTTTTCTCCTTTTTTTATAATTTTTCATTTTCATTTTTCCTTCGAGAAAGCATTGAATAAAAACAAAAAGACTAAAACATATTTTTGATGTTTTCCTTTCTTTTTTTTTTTCTAAAAAACTCTATGCTAATCTTAAACTAAAGCTAAAACTAAAAACTAAAACTAAAAGTAAATAAGAATAAATAGCAAATGAAATAGGTCAACTTAAAGGGCAAAAATGGTGTCTACAAAGGGAAATCTCTTCATTTTCTTGATTCAATCACTACCACAACCTCTTATACAAGTTTATATACATCATATACCGTTCATACAATGTGAGGACTTGCAAATTCCTTACATATTTCTTGAAAAATTTTCTTTTATTTGAAAATTATTTGGAAATTATTATTCTATACCATATTGCTACTTAACCACCCTAGAAAAAGTGCCAATGATCATAGAAAATTAGGGTTTTGCTTTCCGATTTCAATTCGAAGTGAAATAGGATTTTTCATGTATCCGTCGTATAATTATCCGGTACGGAGCGAGAATCAAATTTGGTACTTAAGAGTGACTTTTGGGTGAGAAATAATATGTGATTAGAAGAAATGATAAAAAGTTAGTGAATAGGAAGTAAAAACCCTAGTACGTGTGTTTTAAAGAAAAACGGCGCGAACCGACGGGTACCGCGCACTACCGATTGAACACACCACTTGATCCCTACTTTATTACCTTAATCTTCTTATTTTATTACAGCTAATTAACCCTCAAAATATCTCATACATCAGCCACAATTGTTGACTTTAAATACCAAGAGAGAGAAGGGAAAAAATGAAAGGAATTGGTGGCGACAAGTGGCGGTGTTTCATTGGATGGTTGACTAACTAATTTACACCATATTTATCACCAAAAACCAACCATTTCTTCCATTATTTCTGCATATCAGCCGTGAGTTGAGGGAGGAAAAACAAGAGAAAAGGAAACTTCAATCAATCTTGGTTTGAGCTTGAATGAGTGAAAACAAGAAAAACTAAACCGATTAATCATTAGTTTGGAAGCTTGGGAAGCTTAAGGAGCTAAATTTTGCCAAGGGAAGTGAAGGATAACTCTTGAAAGCTCTTTTCTTGAGGTATAATGGCTGACTAACTTTTCTTTTCCCTTAACCATGTTTGAGTTGTGTAGTAGCATGTAATATTGCTTGTTATGCTTATATCAAGTGGATTTGGATGATTGGGGTTGATGTATTTAAGTCAGGGTTTGAATAATTTCTTTCTCATATTTGTTGTATGAATGATATATGATGTATATAAGCATGTATAGGAGGTAGTAGGGGTGTTTCAAGTTCAATTTGTGAGGATTAGCACTTATATGCTTGAAATCCAGATTTCTGAAATTCTAGGTTCCAGTTCTGCCAATTCCTGTTTGACAATGCTAGAGGCCGAATTGGCCTTAGCACAAAACATGAAAGTTGTATAGAATAACATTTTATAGTAGCCTACAAATTTCAACCCAATCGGAGCAACGTAGCCTTTGAAAAGACTGAAATACCCCTGCTGCCCTGTTTCTACCCGAACATGCTAATCAGCTTCTATAATTGGTTAGTTTGACCAGGATTGCTACTGATTTGGTTGATGATGTCTTATTAATAATTATAGCCTTGTATCTTAGCTTTCAAATGGCTTTGGAATTACCTGAATTGGAGTTGTGTGTGCTGAGATATGAGTGAATAAAGCAGGACTGCTAGTTGATTTCTGCAGTGAATCTCGAACTGGAAAATCTGGAATTGTTTTGGTAAATTTGACCTAGTTAGGGTGAGAACTGGACTGAGTGGTCTTCATAGAAGTTGTATTTCTTTGTCTTAGATTTTCAACGTCTCTAAGAACACCCTAAAGGGACTTTGGTAGCCTGAGATATGGCCATTTAAATGTAGTACGGTTAATTAGTCGATTAGTTGGAACCTGGTTCTGTGAACTGGGAATTTGATTAGGTTACATTGGAATTTTGACCAAGTGATCTTCATGAAAGTTGTAGGACTTTGTCTTAGCTTCGAAATGGTATAAGTTGTACCCTAATCCGATAAGCGTACCTTCCGTTGTGTTCGTTACGCAAAACTCTATCAAATCTGTCTCTTGTTAAATTTGATTTCCGTACTTGTTGTTAGTTGATTTTTGTCCTTGTATTGTCTTGAGCCTATTGGACGGCTATTGAAGTTAGATTGTTGTGTGTGTACCTTTAGGTTTAAATGAGAAAAATAATGAAGCCAAAATGGCTGGAAAATTAGGTAAACACAAAGGGCATACTGCCCAAATTTACGCTCGAGAACTAGAAAACTATACTTGCAACTTGAGTAAGGGTTAAGAGTGAATATCACTTGAACCATCTAGGATATTTGCATCTTCTTTTACCGAGGTATATAAGTAAGGATTTAGCCGAACTTATACCCTTGAGAAATAAAATAATGACTGCTCGGAGTACGTTTTCTATATCACTTCGACTTAAATGGAGATTTCAAAGTTTTACGAGTAAGCATAAGTTTTACAAATATTTTACTCATAGCCTTGGTTTAAATGTACTCTTTTCACTTCCAAAACTATACTTATACTTTGTACTAGTAGTTATTCGGATTTTCTTTGGTTCACTTAAATTTTGGAGGGGTTTAACTATAGTATTTTTTTCTTGGCTATTATTAGGGTTTTCTAGGCCACAAGTGAACCACGTTTAAGTGAGGTTTTAAGTGTGAACGTAAGGTAGTATTGTCCTCCTTTTCACATGATTTTATCATGACGTGTAGTCTATACTAACTGCTTGGGTATGAGGTGATTTTGAACTATCTAAACGATTTCGAAAACAATATTTTTAGCCTATCTCGTTGGGGTCCGAGTTGTCTTTGATCCAAGTTTTTTCCGCCGGATATTTTATAACCCGCTTGAGTTAGTTTTGTATTTGGTTTATGAAACCCTAGTTATTTTCATCCTCCGATCCAAATATCCCCTTTTCACTATAAAGGCGTCTTTATACGTTTTACTTATCAATTGCTGGTTTTTCTTTGATTTCACTTACTTGTTTGTGCTAGGTAGATTGTAATATTCTTTCTCATTTACTCTTAGATTTTCTCGGTGACTGAGGTAATATCCGGAAGGATATTTGCACGTTGTTTTACGTAAATAGGTGAGTGTTCCTTGTTTGTTATGTTTCTTGATTATATGGCTTATATATGACTGATAACATGTTAAACGTTTTCAATGATTAGCCAAAACAAGTTTTCTAGGCGAGTGCATACTTTATCGCACTCAGCCTAAATGATTGTGAAATTTTCAATGATTGAACGATTGAAATGTTACTTGTGCATGAATGTAAGCCTTTTGGCTGAATTGGCCACTGCCCCTTGTTACCGATCGACTCGAGCCAGAAGCGGACTCGGTTGGGCGATATGGTGACCTGGGTGAACGTTTGGTATACTCGAGTATTACCTTGTAGGTTGGTGGAGGTTGGTGGAGCCTGGCCAATGTCCAAGAAGGGTTGAATGAAATGAACGAACGAACGAACGAGGGTTTCATTGATAAATGAAAAATACATTTTCAAACGAATGAAGGAATAAGGGGAATGACAGGAGAACGAACGAATGAACGAACGTATCCTTTTCATGTGTGACTTATTGTAAATGTTGTAAATGTTTCTTGACTTATTGTTTGATTTATGTCTTGATCCTATGTTCGGAACCTCACTGAGCTTTTAGCTCATCCCTTTAGTTTTGTTTTCCTTAACAAGGGAAGGCGAGCGGGGGCGAGAGTTCTGTATCGACTGGTTGGATCTAGTTTTGGTTCTCGCCCTAGTGCTTGGCACGGGCTGGTTGTATGGTGACTTGAGAACTTTTGTATTCGCGACGGTTGTATTTCTTTCTGAGATAGAAATGTATACAAGTTTTGTTTTAAGTTTTGGATCCTCGTTTTGCTCTTTCTTGTGGTTCTATCTCTGATTTGTGTGAGTGAACGACTAAGTCCCGGCGAGAGTTGGGCAGGCGGTCCGCTGAACCCTCTAGTTCGCCTAAGGGGGAGGTGGGGCTGTCACATACAACAAGTATGAGAAGGAAATCAATCAAACTCTAGCTTACATACATCACCCCAAAATCATCACAACAACTTGTATAGCTACTAATCTAACCAAAACATGAGTTATATAACTGTTAGGTTTTAGGGACACTACACAGCGGAAAAATAAAAATTTTTCCCTAAAACCATCCAGGAATCACCCTAAATTTTACGTATGATGTACTAAAAGTAGGGTTTTAGGATTATCTTAATCCAAGCGGCGTCTCCCTGCAGTGTTGTTTGAGAATGGTCAGCCCTTGAGCAGTCCAGTCGTCCTGCCTCTACTGATATCCAGGCTAGAGCAACCCTGGGTCGTCTCACGAACTATGTATTGAAGAGCATGAAAAAGTTGCTAGCCCTTCTTGCTCTTATTCGAAAATATGTGACCCTCACAGATTCTCCCTTTTGCCTTTTTGTTACCTTCACCTCTCTCACATCCTCTATCTCTCCCTTAGGAGTTAAAAGGAGAAAGAGAGATAATAAGATAGAATGATGAGTCTTTCTATTTGATTCAAAATCAAACGATAAGACTTCTCATCACCCAAAACTCTATCTATCAGTTATCTGACAAATAAGAGATAATCGTTCACTCTTATTTACTCAAATAGGCCTGGGATTTATTTTCTTTTAAAATTAAACCCCAATAATTTACATAGTTTTAATCCAGGATTAAATCTATATTGCCTGTGACCCAATAGGTCCCGAATAAGTTGGTAATAATTATGGTTTGATAATTAGATAAAATAAACGACTTTATTTTATCATAACTTATAATAAATAATTAATCCATAATTAAAGATCACGAGCGGTGTCTAGCAACACATCGCAACCGCCCAATTACTCGGAATTAGTCAAGGGAATTTGACCTAACCTTTCCGTGAAAAATTACCGTGTAATTATTATCCTTTCATCAAAGATATCCAATTAGTCAGAAATAAGGAATAAGTGCCAATTCCCTGATGACTACTTAAGTTTTCTAGTTCCCGAAATTTACCCTGAATTAGGTTAAATTGAAGACATTCTTCAATTTACCTAATAGTCGACTTTAGGGCTAATTTCCCACTAGTGGCCATCCGGATATCAACTCCTTCTATCAGAGTGGTAAATCCTATCTCGATCATCCATTCTCTTTACATGCTTCACACTACATCCAAACTTCTATACTTTAAGGCACTCATGAAGAGTAACAAGTAAATAGAGTCAAAATGTAGCGATTCACACTCAAGATACTATGGTGATCTCAAGTCGTAGGATCACTTACACAATTTTCCACTAGAGATACACCATTGGCACTAGATAGATATCCTTACGGGATCTCCAAATGGATCATTCCAATGCATTTGTACTTTTCAAATCATCTACACATTAGCCTAGGTATCATCATACCATAATTGATGAGAACAACCACTAATTACATTAATTAGAGGCTAACTGTGTACTAGTTTTACCGTACTAAAGATGTCCTATTTCATTAGTACTACAACTAGGGAATTTTAAGAATATTAATATAAATGCGATTGATATCTCATAGTCATCAACTCTTGTGACTACTATCACATTAGTAAACATTCTAAGGACTTTATCAGTTATATCTAATATTTAACAGATAAATAAGAAGTTATTAAAATACAAAACATAAAATTTAGGAATGTATAAAATAAAAACAAATACATTGTTTTAGGGCATACATTCCAACAATCTCCCACTTGCACTAAAACACATTATCCATGTTTTTCATCTCATAAGATAATACATGACTATCATGCTTCTTTTGAGGAAGAACTTTAGTAAGAGGATCAGCTATGTTATCCTCTGTGGAGACTCTCTATTTTTACATCATTCCTAGCAACGATTTCTCTAATCAAGTGAAATCTCCTAAGCACATGTTTGGATCGCTGATGAGACCTAGGTTCCTTGGCTTGAGCTATAGCCCCATTGTTATCACAGTACAAAGTGACCGGATCAACAATGGTTGGAACCACACCAAGTTCAGTTACGAACTTCTTGATCCAAACTGCTTCCTTAGCTGCTTCCGCGATTGCAATATACTCAGCCTCTGTTGTAGAATCTGCTGCGGTGTCTTGTTTGGAACTCTTCCAACAGACGGCACCTCCATTAAGAGTAAAAATGAAACCTGACTGCGATTTACAATCATCCTTATCTGATTGAAAACTTGCATCAGTATAGCCTTTGAGTTCTAACTCACCCTTTCCATAAATTAAGAACAAATCTTTGGTCCTTCTTAAGTACTTAAGAATGTTCTTAACGGCTATCCAATGACCCTCACCTGGATTAGCCTGAAATCTGCTTGTGACACTCAGAACATAAAAGACATCAGGTCTTGTACATAACATAGCATACATAATTGATCCAATTGCCGAAGCATATGGAACATTGTGCATCTTATCAGTCTCAACTTGTGTCTTTGGACACATGTTTTTAGAAAGGCTTATACCATGAGTCATAGGTAAATTATCCCTCTTAGACTGATCCATGCTAAACCTCTTTAGCACTTTATCAATGTATGTAGATTGTGAAAGACCTAGTAGTCTTTTAGATCTATCCCTATAGATCTTAATGCCTAATATATAGGCCGCTTCTCCTAAATCTTTCATGGAAAAGTTCTTCGACAACCAACCCTTTATCGATTGTAACATCGGTATATTGTTTCCCATTATTAATATGTCATCTACATATAAAATAAGGAAAGCAATTGAACTCCCACTAACTTTCTTATACACACAAGATTCATCCGGATTCTTGAGAAATCCAAACTCTTTGATCGTCTCATCGAATCGGATGTTCCAACTCCTAGATGCTTGCTTAAGTCCATAAATAAACTTTTGTAACTTACATATTTGACTAGGATTTGTAGATGTAAAGCCTTCAGGTTGTGTCATATACACATCCTCATGCAATGTCCCGTTAAGGAACGCGGTCTTTACATCCATCTGCCAAATCTCATACTCATGATATGCTGCTATAGCAAGCAATATCCGAATGGATTTAAGCATAGCTACTGGTGAGAAAGTTTCATCGTAATCGATTCCCTCTTTTTGCTTGTAGCCTTTGGCTACCAGTCTAGCTTTATAGGTAACCACATTACCATCCATGTCAGTCTTCTTCTTGAAGATCCATTTACACCCTACAGGTTTTATCCCTTCAAGTGGATCAACTAAGGTCCACACCTTATTGTCATACATGGAATTTATTTCGAAATTCATGGCTTCTAACCATTTAGAGGAGTCTGGATTACTCATTGCCTCTTGGTAGGTGGTAGGTTCGTCATCTTGAATGACTAGAACATCATTGCTATGGCTCACAATAAATTGGTATCTCTTGGGAGTTGAGCGTGTTCTTACTGACCTACGAAGCCCTTGTGTATCAACAGCTTCAGTACCTGCCCCATCATTATGTGGTTGAAGCTGTTCTTCATTAGATCGTTCAATGTTTGTTGGATGATCCTGAATTTCTTCAAGATCTACTCTACTCCCACTGCTTCTTTCTAGAATGTATTCTTTCTCTAGAAAAATAGCATGTTTTGAGACAAACATCTTTTTTTCAATTGGATTGTAGAAATAGTATCCTATAGACTCTCTTGGATACCTTACAAACAAACATTTGTCAGATCTAGCTTCAAGCTTGTCTGACTCTGCCCTCTTCACATAAGTTGGGCAGCCCCAAACCTTCATATAAGACAGATTTGGTTTCTTTCCTTTCCATATCTCATATGGTGTGGAGTCGACAACTTTAGTGGGTACTCTATTAAGAGTATAAGAGGCTGCATCTAATGCAAATCCCCAAAACGATTTTAGGGCACTTGAGTGGCTCATCATAGAACGAACCATATCCAATAAGGTTCGGTTTCTCCTTTCAGATACACTATTTAACTGTGGTGTACCTGTAGGAGTCCATTGTGGAACTATTCCATTATCCTTTAAATAAACTCCAAACTCGTCATTTAAGTATTCTCCACCACGATCAGATCGTAGTGTCTTAATACTTTTATTGGTTTGTTTTTGTAATTCATTCTTGAATTCCTTAAACTTTTCAAAGGATTCATATTTGTATTTCATTAAATACACGTAACCATATCTCGAATGGTCATCCGTGAAGGTGATGAAGTATGAAAAATCACCTCTAGCAGTGATCGACATTGGGCCGCATATATCAGTATGTACTAGCCCAAGTAAATCACTGGCTCGTTCCCCTTTTCCAGTAAAGGGCATTTTGGTCATTTTTTCAAGTAAATAAGCTTTGCATGTATCATATGATTCATAATCAAATGAATCCAAGTATCCATGTTGGTATAACTTGGAGATGCGTTTTTCATTTACATGACCAAGCCTACAGTGCCAGAGGTAGGTTTTATTTAGTTTATCTGTTCTCATTCTTTTTTCACTCACATTGAGAATTTGATGATCAATATCTAGAATATATAAACCGTTATTCCAACTTTTAGAACCATAAAACACACCATTTTTAGAAAAAGAACAACATTTATTCTCCTGGGTTATCCGAAACCCATTTAAATCCAAACAGGAAATAGAAATGATGTTTGTAGTAAGTGCTGGAACACAATAACAATTTGATAATTCTAAAATCAATCCACTGGGTAAAGTGATATAATAAGTCCCTACAGCTAAAGCAACAACTTTTGCTCCATTGCCCACACGTAGGGTGACTTCTCCTTTTCCCAACTTTCTACTGTCCCTTAGACCCTGCATAGATGTGAAAATGTGAGAACCACATCCGGTATCTAATACCCAAGAGTCTGATTTGGAAGTAGACACATTAATCTCAATCATATATGTACCTGATGATGAAGCTTCAGCAATCTTCTTTTGCTTCAGGCTCAGTTCCTTTTCCAATGTCCAATTTGATTACAATGGAAGCAGGTTGCTTTGGACTGGTCCGCCTTTGCCTTTTTGGGCTTTTGGGTGGGCTTGTTTTTGGATTTCTTAAATCCCTTTTCTTGCCTCTTCCTCTTCTTAGAGGAAGTAACGACAAGCACACCAGTAGCCTTTTCCCTTTTTGATTTCTTTCTCAGCAGTTTTCAGCACATTCAACAATTGAGGCAAAGTGTGCTGTAGATTATTCATCTGATAGTTCATAACAAACTATGAGAAAGAATCTGGTAGAGATTGGAGCACTAAATCAACATTCAGCTCCTGATCCATCTTAAAACCTAATTCGGCCAGTTTTTCAATTAGCCCAATTATTTTTAAGACATGCGGAGCAACAGGTGCTCCCTCTGCCATCTTGCACTTGAACAATTCTTTAGAGGTATCATATCTAACCGTCCTTGATTGTTGTTCAAACAACTCTCTCAGGTGTTGTACAATATCATACGCCCCCATGTTCGTGTGCTGCTGCTGAAGCTGAGGAGTCATGGAAGCTATCATGATACATGAAGCTTCCCTATTGTCATCCTTATGTTTCTTATAAGCATTTCTAACAGCAGCAGGTGCAGTAGGTTCAGGCTCTTGAGGCATTGGACCATCAAGTACATACTCAATTTTCTCATGAGTGAGAACGATAAGGACGTTACAATGCCAATCAAGAAAGTTCGTGTCATTGAGTTTGCAATCAGTAAGAATAGTGCGAAGGCTCAAATTGTTATTCATTCTACAACAAAATGAAAGATAGAATTTGTTAGAAAAATGTTTTGTTTAATAAAATCATAAAAACTTCAAAATTATGATTTTATTTCCACTATTTTTTCCAAATCAATTACCCTCTAAAATTGAATCGGGAATTTCTAAAATTCCATAGTGGCTAGGATCCTATCTTAATTTATTTCGACCTTGAGTGTGTCCCAACAAATCGAAAATAATTATGAAAGGTAGGTACTTTTACCAATTACAACTTATTGTAATTCCTAGATCAGTTGGGTGTCAACTCTTGACTTTAAATCTCTATGAATCAACCCAACACTTGCCTCTAAAATTAATGATTTTGAGTGAATCCCAACAAATCATAATTTTAGCTAAATCAAACCCATCATTCTTGAGAACATTTCTCATAGCAAAAACACGTAGTAAGTAAGGCAGCCTTGGGTGAATCCCAACAAGCTAGCACTTAATAACTACTCTAGTTTTTATACTATAATGATGGAAGGCATTTTATTGATTTAATATTATAGTTGAGGGATTTGTCTCCTTTTCCAAAAATATTTTATAATTAAAATTTTTGGAAAAATTGCTCATTTGGTCTCATCAATAAACATGCATATAACCATTTCAAACTTATAAACATGAATTTAAATCGTGGATGGTTGCGGATATTCCTAAACTAATTTCCCCGGCCACTAGGAAAATTAGCAATTTACTAAGGTCTCTGAATACGAGATGAACCCCTTCGTCGTCGTATGCCTCATTTCTTCTTTTCAAAGTTACAATTTCTGTATCGATAATATAAATTCCTATCATCTATTCCTGTCTATTGTACATTACAAATAGTATAGAAGAAACCCCGAGTTACATTCGGGGGGAATTTAGATGAGAAAAGAAATTACAATTAGAAAATAAGAAAGACAGGACACGCAGGCCCTATTTTAAAATTAATTACAACTATTCAAACCTAGAATGATTGTAACCTTCCAAAATACCACAATCATATTGCGTACTATATCCACAACCATCCACCATGCATTTTCAAAATTTAAACAACTTTAAATAAAAGAAAAGCATGTAAAATAAGCAATCTCAATTCATGGATTAATTGGATTTAATTCCTAAGGTCCCAAACAAAATTTGGGTCCATGCATATGCGAGAAATTTTGGTAAAATTAATTTTTATTAGGTCATTGTTATTCCTAACTAAATTAGGAAAATAATTGGAAAGATAATTTCAATTAATCAAATTAATTGTGAATCAATTCCCAACCTAATGATATATGAAATAAATGATTCCATAACACAGTTTAACAATTAAAATGGGATTTAATTCAAAGGATTGCCAAAAGTTCAAAACTTCAAGTTTTAGGGAAAAAAAAATTCCAGTTTCCTAAACCACTCTTGCAATCGTTTTCTAGCATCACTGGCGACCACCACTGGCCACCATTTCTACTGTCACCACCACTGGGTTCTACACTTATCGCCAGTGGCAACGGCTCCCAGCAGTAGCTCCCAGGTGCTCATCTTCAGCAGTAACCTGCTGCAGTTTTTTCTTGCATAGGTTGCTGCTGTAATTTGCAGCAGTTTTGATGCATTCTCACGCCTTGAAAACTCTTGGTTTGCTTACCCAGCAACCACCAAGAGCTATAGCAACCTTCCACCACCACCAAGGAAGCCTCCCATGGCCTCACATAGCAGCGGCAGCAAGCGGCAGCCCTTGGAAGATCGCTGGCAGCAATGTCGGCTGTTGCAGCAGCAAAACTGCTGCACTTTGGCTGCTAACCTTTTTTTTTTCATAAAACTAAGAGACCAGCAACTCTTGCATATCATCAACAAAGATTCAGGTCTGATTCCATCTCATAAGAAAAAGAAAACCTGATAATCACGTTGGACAGCATGACCCGCAAATGCCCGGCAAAGTGATGATCAAAATTCAAGTTTTGATTGAATGAATAACCAATAAAATTTGTAACTTTTCCAGAATTTAAAGGTTAGTCGGAGGCCTCAAAATTTCAGAAAACCAAACCCATAACAATGCTATAATCAAATTATAGCAAACTTGTTCATTCAAAGCTTTCTTGGCTAATGCAAGGGATTAAGATGGAAGAATATCAGACTAGTCGGAACCATAACAAGAGTCCAAGGTGCATGAAACCAGTTCTAAACGCCCTTGGTATTCAAGTTTCCATATAGTCCCAATATTTATATTCCTCCGAAACTTGTTCTTACACACAATTTCGCATATCAATTAAATTCAACCAGTAATATTAATCCATGAATCCAAAATTGCTTAAAATCATACGTAAAATTCTTAGGGATGGCTCTGATACCACTGTTGGGTTTTAGGGACACTACGCAGCAGAAAAATAAAAATTTTTTCCTAAAACCATCCAGGAATCACCCTAGATTTTACGTATGATGTACTAAAAGTAGGGTTTTAGGATTACCTTAATCCAAGCGGCGTCTCCCTGCAGCGTTGTTTGAGGATAGTCAGCCCTTGAGCAGTCCAGTCGTCCTGCCTCTACTGATATCCACGCTAGAGCAACCCTGGGTCGTCTCACGAACTATGTACTGAAGAGCATGAAAAAGTTGCTAGCCCTTCTTGCTCTTATTCGAAAATATGTGACCCTCACAGATTCTCCCTTTTGCCTTTTTGTTACCTTCACCTCTCTCACATCTCTATCTCTCCCTTAGGAGTTAAAAGGAGAAAGAGAGATAATAAGATAGAATGATGAGTCTTTCTATTTGATTCAAAATCAAACGATAAGACTTCTCATCACCCAAAACTCTATATATCAGTTATCTGACAGATAAGAGATAATCGTTCACTCTTATTTACTCAAATAGGCCTGGGATTTATTTTCTTTTAAAATTAAACCCCAATAATTAACATAGTTTTAATCCAGGATTAAATCTATATTGCCTGTGACCCAATAGGTCCCGAATAAGTTGGTAATAATTATGGTTTAATAATTAGATAAAATAAACGACTTTATTTTATCATAACTTATAATAAATAATTAATCCATAATTAAAGATCACGAGCGGTGTCTAGCAACACATCGCAACCGCCCAATTACTCGGAATTAGTCAAGGGAATTTGACCTAACCTTTCCGTGAAAAATTACCGTGTAATTATTATCCTTTCACCAAAGATATCCAATTAGTCAGGAATAAAGAATAAGTGCCAATTCCCTGATGACTGATTAAGTTTTCTAGTTCCCGAAATTTACCCTGAATTAGGTTAAATTGAAGACATTCTTCAATTTACCTAATAGTCGACTTTAGGGCTAATTTCCCACTAGTGGCCATCCGGATATCAACTCCTTCTATCAGAGTGGTAAATCCTATCTCGATCATCCATTCTCTTTACATGCTTCACACTACATCCAACTTCTACACTTTAAGGCACTCACGAAGAGTAACAAGTAAATAGAGTCAAAATGTAGCGATTCACACTCAAGATACTATGGTGATCTCAAGTCGTAGGATCACTTACACAATTTTCCACTAGAGATACACCATTGGCACTAGATAAATATCCTAACGGGATCTCTAAATGGATCATTCCAATGCATTTGTACTTTCCAAATCATCTATGTGACGGCCCCACCTCCCCCTAGGGCTTACCCCAGTGTTCAGCGGACCGCCTGCCCAGCTCTCGCCAGGACTCACTCACTCACTCACTCGAATCACGTGCATACATCCATGGACCATAATTAACATCGCAATTCAAGCTTAGAATTTACATTGATGAAAATCAAGGAACAAAGCCTCAATATACCCAAACTGGTTCAAAGCGGATCCAATCCAAATACAAAACATTCTATTCGAAAAATAGCGCGAGTACAAGACAAAAGTCAAAAGTCAAACAACTAGAATACGCTAGTCTTTACACATCTCACGCCTCGCTCGTACCCCCTGTAAGGAAAACAAATAGCGTGGAATGAGCTAAAAGCCCAGTGAGGTTCCAAATAACAAATTGACCATTTTAAAAGTACGAGTATCAACATAGCAAGTTAATGGCATCAAAATTCATAAGAGTGGACAATAATATTTCAAGTAACAAATTTCCAAATGATCAAGTATAAAGTGCTTTTGGTTTTCAAAAGGAACAACAATCCGATAAGCAATAATCATTGTCAAGTATAAGGATACAGAAGGCTCTCAGGAGCCAAATTCCCATGGCATCTCCAGAGCTTGATCAAGTAACAATTGATACTCCGTCAACTTTCAAGTAAGTAACCAATCCAGTAGAACACCACTTAACGACTCTCCATCCACCGTTCAAACCCCCAGCTGGGCCCAAAATCCTCAAGAACACGGGTGGTAATACTCAAGTATACCGATTAGCCGAGGAGATATCACTCCACTCGACAAAACAAGAGACCCAGGGTTCGTTACCCAATCGACCAAACCCTTGCCGGCTCGACTTAAGTAACTCGCCACCGGGTTTCTGGAATTCCAGGAAGTGCGCGCATCATAAACAAGTATATCAAGTCAATTGCAACAATAAACGAGTATATATCACATAAGAGCAAGTGCGATAAAGTACACTCTTGCCCTAACAATTCATGAATATAACATGTAATCATATTGGTCACGTATCAAATTCAAGTTCAAGTTCAATTCGGTATTTGAAAGCACTCACCAAAAGATATAGTGCTTCTAGTATTCACGTTCAGTTATACTCCAGGTTTTGGAGTCCAGATCTGCGATGAAAATTCAATTTGAGAACTTTGAAACATGACTAAGATTCGAAACTTAAACGTTTCGTTCAATGAGAATCAAATAATTGAAATTCATTTGAGAGACATTCGTGAAACACTTTCTCGCATATCAAATCGTAAGATTTTGCAGCATATTTACTTGGAAATAACATTTGAGTCGAAAGTGCAAGAAAAACGAGTTTACATTGGTCATTATGTCCTTTCCTCAAGGGCACAAGTTCGACTAGGCTTTAACATATAACCCTCGAACCAAGATAGCCAAAGTCCTAGATGGCTCAAGTACTATTCATATCAACTCGACCCAAGTCGCAAGTATTTTTTCTATAGTCCTCGAGCGTACATTTGGGCAGCATGCCCTTTGTGTTTATCTAATTTTCTAGCCATTTATAGCTTCATTATTTTTCCTCACCCAATCCCAAAGTCATACATATCATAGATTCAAGTAAGTAGCCGTTCCATAGGCTCATAATAACATAAGAACAAAGCCCAAAGTGATAACAAGTGCGGAAATGTAACCTAGCAAAGACAGATTTGACGTGTGGTTGCGAAAAGAACACATCTGAGGCTACGCTTATCAGATTGAGGTGTAACTTATACCATTTCGAAGCTAAGACACAGGGCTACAATTTTCATGAAGAGCACTTAGTCTAATTTTCAGTGTAACCTAATCAAATTCCCAATTCATATAATCTGGTTTCAACTATTCGGCTAATCAACCGTACTGCATTCAAATGGCCATATCTCAGTCTACCAAGGTCCGTTTAGGGCGTTCTGGGTGGTGTTGAAAATCTAAGACAGAGTACTAAAACTTTCATGTTTTGGCAAAAGGCTAAATCCGGATTATAGTGAATAAACACAACCAAATAGACTAAACTGTCCACGCGGAACTCTGGAATGTAACCTAGAACAATGAGAGTATTTTCATCTTTGCACAAGCTACGTTGCTCCGATTAAGCTGAAATTTTGTAGGCACCTATAAAATACCATTCTATACAACTTTCATGTTTTAACCTAAGGCCAATTAGGCCTCTATCATGAGGCAACAAAACCGGACAGAAAGAGGGGAAATTTTACAGAAATCTGGAATTTGTTAATTTCAATGCAACCTTTCATGATTTCTTGCTTCACTTGCTACCAAACCCCTTATATAACCTTATATACAACATATACTAACTATACAACAAGTTTAGGTAGAAATTTATTAACCCTAACTTGCATATATCATCCCAAAAATCATCACATCCACTTGCATATCTTGTAATCAAGCTAAAACATGATCTAAATAACATCTTAAACCAAAACTTAAAGGAACAAGGATCATGATCAGATTTTTATACCTCAAAGACAAGGCTTGGAAGAGTGATACTTCACCCCCTTTGAAATTTCTTAGTTCCTCAAGCTTCCCAACTCACAACCCACACTTTAATCGATTTAGAATTGGATTTTCTCACTTGGTTGAAGCAAATCAAGAAGGAAATTTGTTTCTCTTGCTCTTCTTTTCTCTCTCTCTTGTCTCAGCCCTAAGCAAGAAAAAATGAGGGAGAAAGAGCTTAGTTTGTCTTATAAGAAGGTAAGAGGATTAGGACTAATTGTAACCACAAGTTGGGCCAACACTTGGCTCAACTTTCACCACAAAATTTTCTTTTCTTTCCTTGCATTTTTTTGTCCCAATTTTCGGCCAAGAGATGACCATGAGGGGGGGGATATTTTGCTCAATTAGTAATGAGCTTGTAGGGTAAGAAAGTGGTGATCAGGTGGTGGTTAAATCGGTAGTACACGGTACGCGTCGGTTCGCGCCGTTTTTCCTTAAATCACCCGTACTAGAGTTTTTAATTTCTTTTCACTAAATTTTATTCATTGCTTCTAATCACATATTATTTCTCACTTAAAAGTCACTTTTAATCACCAAATTTGATCCTTGCTCCGTACCAAAAAAATCATCCGGTGAAAAATGGCAAAAACCCTAATTTGCTCCAATCTTGGAAATGAAGAGTGAAACCCTACTTTCTAGATTTATTTGCACTTATTGTGAAATGACTGGTTGGTAGGGATTTAATAAATGAATAATTTCCAAATAAAAGAAAATTTTTAAGAAAAACGTGAGAGGTTTTACAATTTCAGTAATTAAAATTAGGGTTTCAATTAAATATGAGAGATTTAAGAAAACCGGTTAGTCACAAATAAACTAGAGTTTTTGATTAAAAATTTTAGGGTTTCTAATCTTTTAAAACAAAATAAGGTTTTAAATCAAACCCAAAGAAATACACTTTAGTATTTTCTTTACAAACAACCTCCTAATATTCGGAGTGTCACAATCTACACATTAGCCTAGGTATCATCATACCATAACTGATGAGAACAACCACTAATTACATTAATTAGAGGCTAACTGTGTACTAGTTTTACCGTACTAAAGATGTCCTATTTCATTAGTGTAGACACCAAATTTTGAATAATTTTATGTAGCATCTATTTCATGATTTTTATTTTAGATTGCTTGCATTTTAGTTCGTTATTGTGTGTTTTGCACTATTAGTTGTTATGATATTTTAGTTTTATTCATTTTCGCCCTTTTAGTTGACCTATTTCTTTTGCTATTTATTTTTATTTACTTTTAGTTTTAGTTTTTAGTTTTAGCTTTTAAGTTTAAGATTAGCATAGAGTTTTTAGAGAAAAGAAAAGGAAAACATCAAAAATATGTTTTAGTCATTTTGTTTTTATTCAATGCTTTCTCGAAGGAAAAATGAAAATGAAAAAAAAAAAAGGGAGAAAAGAGAAAATTAAAGAAAAGAGGAAAAAGAAAAAATAGGCTTTAGTTGGATATGAAAAAAAAGAAAAAAAAAGGAAAATTTGTTCACAAAAATATGTTTATTTCTTTAAATTCAATCTTTGGGCAATTTAGTTATTTTTTATTAAGTTATTTTGAGAAAAAGAAAATGATGAAAAATGAAAAATTGAAGAATTAATTAAAAATGGCCATTTTTGTTTAGTTTTTTGTTTAAAATTATTTTTTGTTTTGTTATTATTATTATCACCTGGTTTGTGTAATTTTGTTGTTATTATTATTTATACTTTATTTTATCATTTCTGTAATTAATTTGAAAAAAAAAAAAAATAGAACACCGCAACATGCACGCTGCAATTTTTTGCAGCGTGCAAAGGACAGTCACACACGCCCTCAGCGGAGGGCTAGATTTGATGGAAGTAACAAGTCCCTCATCCTCAACGTTGAGGTGAGGGTTTAAGGCTGGAGTCTCCTATAAAAGGGAACAACAGCCGAGAGATTGAAAAGGGTTTTTGGGAGAGAAAGGAACGGCTGAAAATCTGGGGAGAGAAGGGAGTGAACGGCAGAACTGAGAGCAAGAGGGAAAAGGGGCAGAGCTAGGAAAAAAGAGGGAGAACAATCGAGAGAGAGAGCTAGTGGGGAGAGAGTGGAACGGCTAAGGAAAACTGAGAAGAGAGAGACAAAGGTTGTCGGCTGTAGACTAAAGGGAAAAATCAGAAACAAGCAAAAGAAAGGAGAGGAAAACAGGCTGAGAAATCAGAGAGGCTGATGGGCGGCTGATTAGGAAGAAGGAGTAGAGCATACAGAGAGAGAGAGAAGACAACTGCATCATCATCGCTCCTCCGTCGAGTGTTTGCTGAATCGTTCAAGTTCTTTCTTCGTTTCAGGTATCGATTTCTTCTTTTAAAGGTCAAAGTTTTTTCCTTTAGTTATTTGTTTGCATTTCTGTGTCCTTGTTGATTCTGGTCCGGCTTCAATATGACTAAGGTTTCTTGTTTTTGGGTTTGGTAAAATCTGAAGTTTGGGTGGGGGGTTGATATTTCACATATGGGTGTTTTGGCCGAGAGAAAATGGTTAAAGTTTCCAACTTTGGTTGGTGGTTCGTCTTAGGTTGAGTTTTGGGTTGCAAGACTAGATTTTTCTTGTAAGTTAGTGTCATAGATTCTCATTTTAAGTATTGCTGCTGTCCATGTGAGGAACAAGAACCAAATCAGAAAATGGAGTGCTTCTTCGGCAAGTTGAATTTCTGACTTTTAATTCGTTGATTTCCCTTTTCGTTCTGTGAGTTTGTAAGCTGTTTTTGGGTAGTTATAGGTATAAAATGCATGTTTTGTATGTTTGGGGGCTGAAACACTTGAATTAAGATCAAATGCTTGCTGAAAATGATCATTTCAGGTTGCTGAACCACCTTTGCACACATATTTTTCCAGAATTTTTTGCATGGCTTCAGTCTGGTTTTTGTTCATCTGGATTGGGGTGGGTGTATAGTTACTTGCGTAGTTTAAAGCCGTGATGTTGGGGTTGAAGGGTATCTAATCAAAGTCGTGTGTTCGAATTGGAAATTTGAGTTAGGAAAAAAAAAATGCAGCAGGCTTCACTTTTGGCTGCTGAATTTTTCGAGTGTTTGAATTACTTAGTTTGCTGGTTATTTGAAATATTTTGAGAGGTGTTTAACGTGGTTTTGAGTGAAGTTGATTTGAAGTTTTAAATGAACTTGGTTTTGCCGAAAGTTTACATGCAAGGATAGAAAGTCATGGCTGAAAATTGCAGAAGCCAAATCCGCAAGTTTGTTGAAAGGTTCAAGCAGTTTGCATGTTTTTCCATGCTCATGGTTCATTGTACCATGGCATTTATGTGTGTTTTGAAGTAATGATTTTGTTAGGTGAAAGGTTTGGTTAAAGGTGAGGTGCTAAAGTCCAAAGTTTGTGTTTGAAAATGCAGCAAATTAGTACAGAAGCCTAAGCTGCCACAATTTTTCTGTGATGTTTTCTTCTCTGTGTTTGATTTGTTGAGTTTTCCTACTTAACCTGCATGCCTAATCTTATGTTTGAATGGAAGAAAAGAAGGTTTGGTGTTGAGTTTGCATTCTTTGAATCACAGGAAACGTAAACTAGCTTGAATGTTGGCCAAGTAAAATAGATTTCCCTAAAAATTCTGAATGGTGGGTGAGTTGTCTTGAACCAATCTGAATCATGAGTTGGTTTCTCATTCCAGATTTCTCTTTGTTTTTTTGTATGCATAAAAGGTGTTTTTAAGAATGAGTTTGCAACCTTTAGCGAGTGCTAGGAAGCTGGATTTTCTTCTTGGTTAAAATCTTTTCTCTTGCCGCATAAGGCTGCTGAAGTTCCAAAGTCTCGGCTGACTCCCTTTGGCTGCAGAAATGTTTCCTAAGCTTTGCATGAAGTCACCTGAACTGTTCAGATTTTGCATGTCTGTTGGCTGACCTTTGGTGTTAAATTTATAAGTTTCATGATGCAAAATGAGAGGAATGTATGGTAGTTTTTTGTTTGGGATTTAATTGAGTTTGAAAGCTGTTAATGCCGAATTGAGGGAAGCTTTCATCAGAATTCTTGTTGCAGGCAATGTTTACGTACCTTTGCATGGTTTTGCATGAAACTATTTTTGAAAATTTCACTTTAACCCCCCAAGTCTCCCCTTGTTCTACTATGACCCACAAATTTGAGAAAGCTAATCAATTGGGTCCCTGTGATTTTTGCAGCAATGCATTATGGCCCAATTACATTCCATGTTCTTGCAATTAGGTCCTAAGGTGTTTGCATTCGAATCATTAATTGATCTTTATTATTTTGGGGACCTTTGAAGCTCTTTGATGATTCATTTTGACGTTGATTGTGATTGATTAGTGATCATTATTGGGTCCTAGAAATGCAAGTTTAAACCATTCATGGACCTTCATTCACTCTTGGATTCTTGAGATATGATGTTTGCTTGGACTTTAATTTTTACTTGGGGACCTTTGAGTTTTTAAATGCTTCAATTAGGTTCAAATGATTTGAGTAGTGCTTGCATTTGGGTCTTTAGTGGATGTTATGCTTGGAGGTTGGATGATCATGTCTTTGCTTGGTCTTTAATTAGCTTTTTACTTCATTAAGTTGTAATTGGGGGAAAATTTGATGATTAGGTGGATTCCAATTGTTTTGTTTATATCTTATAATTAAATTGGTGCGTTAATCCTTTGCTTTGAATGGTCTTAGCACATGTTATCCCGTTAGTTGGTGACTTAGCCCAGTTTAAATCTCGTCCATTTAACACTACAAAAGGGAGCGGTATAATTCCTTTTATCTTTTTTGTTTCTCTTATGTGACTCAACGTGCTAAGTGAATTGCATGTCTACTTTGCTTTCTTAGCTTTTCTTTAATTCCTTTTACTTATGTCATTTGCTTTTTGCTTTCATTAAGTTATTCTTTTAATGGGGTATGTGTACACCTCTTGGCTTGTAATAGATAGGGCGTAGCAAGTAATTTGGTCCACTTTCCCTTTCCCTTTTGTTTTAGTTAGCAAATGTAATGGTTGCATGCCTATGTGTTATATGTTAAATGCTTTATTAGGATTTTGCATCTAGTCAAGCATGCTAAGTGTTATGTGCTACGTGTTTATAAGTGATTCGCATGTCTACTCGCTTTTTATAGTGTGGATGAATGGAATGAATGAATGTACATCACCACACTAGTCCAACGCTAGTTGTGGCTTCTTTTATCGTTTCCACTAGTCCAACGCTAGTCGGAATTCATAGGAGGGGCTAGTCCAATGCTAGACCCAATAGGTTCTTTTTTCCCTTTTTCATTAAGTGCATGATCACCACATATCACGCATTTTTCCTTAGTTTATCATTTGGCATGTTCCTCAAACCCCTTCCCCTTCACTTTAGGACTTGCATCTCATGCTAGTTAGGGTTCATTTGCGTGAAAATCCCCTTCCGATAAGGGAAACGAGCGAGTGTGGCTTCAAATAGCCTTAGCACGCTAGTTTTTCCTTCTAGTCAAAGGGAAAATTAAAATCATAAAACTAGAGGTCATCCCCGTACCCGACTTGATGCATTCCTCTAAGTTCATACATTTTCATTTTCTCATTATTCTCCTCGTTAAATTTTTTAATCCATATGCCATATTCACACACTTATTCACTTCTTTATTTTTCACCTCACACATTTGCACCTATCTTTTTACTTATATATATTTACTATTTTTGTTCACTTGCACACGAGCACTTATATTTTCATTCATTTGCACACAAACACTTTCAAATTGCACACATGCCCTTCTCTACACTTTGCACACTTACACTCTTATTTGAGTCCTCATTTGCATCATTCACGATTTTCTATGAGGTCTTTCTTATTGGCCTTCACAATTCATGTGAATGGGAGCACGAGCCTCATAAGAGACATTTCTTAGATTTAGGATTGCATTTCTCATTCATTAGTCTTTGTCCAAATTGCAAATACATACTTTGGGTAGAAAAAAATTAGGAAAATAAGGGTTAAATCACGCAACTAGCCTTGGCTAGGTCGAAGGGGTGCCTTGAATTTTTATCCTTGCCTTCCCCTTCGTCAAATGTGACTCCCGAACCTTTTTCTTTGTTTGCGTGGACTAGGAGTCGTTCAAAAGGGTTTCTTACTTTTTTCCTTAAAAAATTCACTTTTTGGGTGACTTGGTACGCCCTAACTCTATACCAAGTGGCGACTCCATTTTTCATATAAAAAAAAAACCTTTTTGAACTATTTTTCTTGGGTCAAATCGTCGCATTTTCAAAAGTCCCATTTAGACCCATTTTTATTTTTATCAAAAAATTCACTTTTTCCAAACCAATAAAATCACAAAAACAATCATTTTATTTTTCCAAAAAATGGGGCGCGACAATTAGTACTACAACTAGGGAATTTTAAGAATATTACTATAAATGCGATTAATATCTCATAGTCATCAACTCTTGTGACTACCATCACATTAGTAAACATTCTAAGGACTTTATCAGTTATATCTAATATTTAACAGATAAATAAGAAGTTATTAAAATACAAAACATAAAATTTAGGAATGTATAAAATAAAAACAAATACATTGTTTTAGGGCATACATTCCAACAATAACAACTTAAACAAAAATAAAAGAATCAAAGCCATGGATCAGACCTTATACCTCAACAAAAGGGCTTGCAAGAGTAATACTTCACCTCCTCTTGAAATTTTTGGTTCGCTTAGCTTCCCAAATTCACAACTCACAAGTTAATCGGTTTAGAATCTTGTTTCTTTCACTCAAATGGTGCAAATCAAGATGAAAGAAGGTTGTTTCTCTTGCTCTCTCTTTCTCTCCCTCTTGTCTCGGCCAAACCAGAAGAAAAATGAGGAAGAATGAAGCTAAATGGAAGATATAAAGGCAAGACAATTGGTTTGGTCAAAGAGCCATAGGTGTGTGACACTTGTCACCACCAAAACCTTCCAAATTTCTCTTTCTTTTCCTTGCATTTTGGGCCACATATTTTGGTCACATGGCTGAGGATGAGAGGGGGATATTTTACAAAAATATCAAGGTATGTGGTGGTAAGGAAGTGGTGGTCAAGTGGTGGGTTCAATCGGTAGTGATCGATACCCGTCGGTTTCAACCGATTTTTCTTAAATCGCGTATACTAGGGTTTTTTTACCTTCTAATCACTAACTTATTATTATCACTTCTAATCATATAATATTTTCTCATCCAAAAGTCACTCTTAACTATCAAATTTGATCCTTACTCGGTACCGAATAGTCACACTACGAAAAAACGTGAAAACCCTAATTCGCTCTTTCTTGAAAACGAAAAGTGAAACCCTACTTTCTAGATTCATTTTGCACTTATTGTGGGATGATTGGATAGTAGGGCCATATTAAATGAATAATTTCCAAATAAAAGGGCATTTTTAAGAAAAATATAAGGAATTTGCAAGTCCTCACAGCCGCTGTTTAACTTTTCTTTTGAACATCTGACATGCTTTTGTTATAGCCAGTTGGGCTAGTTTCTTTTGTTATCTGACTGGCTGAATGGATTTTGGTGCTGAAGTGCTCATGTATTTAATGGGTTTTGTACCGACCGGATGTCAGATAACTTGTATATTTTTTGGTGTGATCTTGTGAATATATGTATATATCTGAGTACAATTTTTGGGTTTATCTTTTGTGTGTCTTTCGTGTATGCACATTTATATTTTGTGTTCTTTATTTTATTTATATCTCGAATAATAAGTACACATTATGTTTCGATTTATAAACTTTTGAACTTAAATGGACTCCGGCAATCCAGGTAGAGGGCGAGAACGAGACCCTAAAGGAAAAAATGAGAATGAGCCGGATCAGGTAGCTACAGCCATCCAGCGAATGGCTGACCTGTTAGAACGAATGGTTAACCAACAGGGTTAGAGTCAGGGAAATAATGCCGGAAACCCTGAAAATAATGCGGGTAATCACGAGGGAGAGGACCGTGCCTTAGAACGGTTCCAAAAGTTTGCACCCCCGAAATTTGTAGGTGGACCCAATCCTGACTTAGCGGAGGGTTAGTTGGATCGCATGTTGGATATATTTGCTGCGCTTGGGTATTCAGAGGAACGGCAAATATCTTTTCCTGTTTTTCAATTTGAGGGGGCCGTCCGAACTTGGTGGAATGTGATCAAGGCTAAATGGGAGCGGGAACAGGCCCCCTGGACGTGGGTCAATTTTACTCAAAAATTTAATGAAAAATATTTGCCACCCATTGTACAAAAGAGGCGGGAGGATGACTTTATCCGTCTGCGCCAAGGGGCATCCAGTGTGGCAGAATACGAAATCCAATTTATGAAACTTTCTCGTTTTGCTCCAGATTTGGTGTTAACGGAGCAAAAGCGAATCCGTCGCTTCGTTCAAGGCTTGAATGTGGAAATTCAGGAGGCACTAGTAGTTGCTAAGTTGGACACCTTTAACCAGGCACTAGAAAAGGCAGGGCAAGGCCCCAAAGGGGTGCCCAGCGTGGGGGGTCAACTACAGGAACTAAGCAGACCTGTGATTTCTGCAGGGACAATCACACAAACGAAAACTGTTTGAAGAATAGTTCGGTACGAAAATGTTTTAAATGTGGCAGTACGGAACATCTGATTGCCCAATACCCAAAGATGCAGAAAGAAAGAGCTAAACCACCGACAGAAGGGACCACAACTAATCCGACAAATACAGGGAGAAATCGACCCAAAGTACCGGTCAGAGTATATGCAATGCGTCAACAAGATGTGACTGACCCTTCGGCAGTCATCGAAGGTACGCTCTCTCTTTTTCGAAGTACCGCAAGTGTTTTAATTGACCCTGGTGCCACGTACTTTTTGTAAACCCTGCATTTATGGTTCATGTAGATGTTAAAGTTGAAAAATTACCGTATAATTTAGAAATTAAAACCCCTATTATCAGTAAGATTTTAATTGCTAATGTGGTCTATAAGGGGTGTGAGGTATGTATAGGAGAATGGAAATTATTGGTAGACCTTATTGAGTTAGTTCTCAAGAGATACGATATCATTTTGGGAATGGACTGGTTGGCCAAATATCATGCACAGTTGAATTGCCGTACCAAGAAGATTGACTTTCATATATCGGGTGAGTCCATATCACAATTAGATTTATGAGAAAAGTTAATTTTCTCTACTTTTATCTCTGGGATTCGGGCTTGAAAATTACTATACAAGGGGGCACAAGATTATTTGGCGATGTTAATGAATACTCCGGTGGATCAACTAAAGGTAGAAAATGTACCGGTGGTATGTGAATTTCCGAAAATGTTTCTCGAAGAACTGACATCACTACCTCCGGAAAGGAAAATAGAATTTAAAATTGATTTGCATCTTGGAGTAGAGCCAATATCAAAAACTCCATATCGAAATAGCTCCTACAGAACTTAAAGAGTTAAAAACTCAGTTGCAAGAATTGCTGGATCGAGGATTTATACAGGAGAGTGAATCACCGTGGGGAGTCCCGGTATTATTTGTGAAGAAAAAAGATGAAGGATTACGAATGTGCATTGACTATCGAGAGTTCAATAATCTCACCATTAAAAATAAATATCCCCTGCCACTTATTGATGAGTTGTTTGATCAACTGCAAGGCGCAGTTGTATTTTCTAAAGTGGATTTTCGGCAGGGATATTACCAATTGAGGATACGAAGAGAGGATGTACCTAAAACCGCCTTTAATTCACGGTATGGACATTTTGAATTTGCTGTCATGCCCATCAGATTGACCAACGCTCCAGCAGCTTTCATGGACCTAATGCACCGCGTCTTTAAACCATATCTAGACCAATTTGTTGTAGTATTCATTGATGATATTTTGGTCTACTCTAAGACTTATAAGGACCATGAACAACACTTGAAACTAGTACTACAAACTCTTAAGGAACACCAATTATATGCCAAATTTAGCAAATGTGAGTTTTGGTTGGAGAAAATATCCTTTTTAGGCCATGTGATAGGGTGTTAATTGTTAGCAATTTTATTGTTAATTTCCCCTTTTATCCATGCCAAATATTGTTTTAATTATTAATATTTACTTATATTTGGTATTGGACCCAATTTCAGGGAATGGAACAGAAAACTACAAAAAATGAGACTTTCTGGAGATAATTGAGACTTCAAACAATCGGGCCCCATATGGTGCTACAAGGAAGCCTTTTTCGGTTGCTGTATGTGGACTTTAGTATTAGATAGATGACTTGTACGAGGGAATCTTTGACTAGCAATAGGAAACTAAACAAGGAGGAATTTTGGCAGAGCCTCAATTCTTTGGCTCTTGGACTCCTTATTCGGCGGGGACTACTGGATAGCAGGAAGTCATTTTCCCTTTGGCTTTAAAAAGAAGACAAACGTACAGGAGGTTTTTTTATCAATAGTTTTAGCTTAGTTTTTAGCATAGTTTAGTTTTATTCTTTCTTAGTTCCTTTGATGGCCTGGACCTCAGTAAAATTACTTGGAGATTTTTTCATGAGGCGTGGCTAAGTTTCTCATCTAGTCGAAGGTCAATTTGAGAACTCGGTCCCAAACATCTATGAGATCTAATTATTTTACTTATTTCCTTTATTTATTGGTATTTGTACGTTTCCTGATTTAATTGCCTATGCTTGTTATGTTATTTGAATGTCAAGGGCCCGATATTCGAATTAACCTAATAATCTACTGCCAAATTAATTGATTGAATCCGTAATTGTTCAATTGATTAATACCAGTGGCGACTAGCGTGATTGGTTTCATGTTAGGGAAACGTATGATTTAAGTTAAACAAACCCTTGTAGCGTATTTGTTGGTTAGGATTGGACTTTTCTAATTATTAATGCAAACGAGTAATTCAATCCTATGGTCGTACCTAGGATTATTTCTTGGTTAGGGAAATAGTTAACGGTCGTACCTTAACTATCGAGAAATTAAGGAAAGACTGGTTGTTCATCGCGTGTATGACAACTATAACCAATCTATTAATTAGTAATTGAATTATCTTTGCATCGATGATCAGTTGTATGGACCGTGTCTTGAAAGTTGTACCTTTGGCTAGAGTCATATTGGTTATTGATTAATTTCTATTTATTTCTATTAGTTGTTTTATTAGTTAGTTAATTAGTTATTTTATATTCTCCAAAAACCCCCCATACTTCGGACTCTAAAAGAAATAAATTATCTCCAGTCCCTGTGGATTCGACCCTACTTATCACAATCTACAGAAATTATATTTTGTTTGAGCAGGTATTTATTATTGCACAGGTTCGGCACCTGTCAATTTTTGGCGCCGTTGCCGGGGACTGGTGTCAGATTAATTTGTTTCTTTTTGAGTTCACCTTGTTTTTATTTTTAATTTATTTTTCTCTTATGGCTTCTAACACTCCGTATTTTGGTGATATAATGGATTTTGTTTCCGGGGAAGGCGATGAGGCTAGTTTTTTTGCTAAGTTTGCATATCAGAGGCACTAAACTCTATTAGAGACAGAGTGGCTGCTGCAACCTGTAAAATTTGTTATGCCAGGGATCATTCAACCGGTATGTACCCCGAATATCAAGATAATCTGACTGTCCCACTCAACAATTATGGAGATTTTTCACCCTGGTCTCAAACGTGGTATAACCCTAATCCAAACGGGTATGATCAAGGATGGTGGGATAACTCCAGTTATAATTATACAACAGGGCCAATGAATTTTCAGCAGTATGAGTCTCAAGAATCATCATCTATGTCAGGTATGTCTCTTGAAGAAATAGTTGAATCAATAGCTACTAATACATATCAATTCCAACAGGAGACACAAATGAGAAATGGGATGATGAAGGATGCAATGAGTAATCTGGAAGATCAAATATGTCTATTGACATCCAGAATAAATCGATTGGCTTCTCAATTTGAAGAATTGTCCTCGAAAATCATTGTTGATTTTGAAGAAAATGAGAGTGCAATTTGCTTGACTAGTGATGAGGAGATGCAAGAGTGTCAAAATGAGAGATCTACAGATGCAGTTGAAAAAGAAGCTAAAAATGAAGAAATGGAACCCCAACCGCAACCCATTCAAGTGAAAGAATCCAGTGAAGAATCATCAAATGTGGTGACACCACCTCCATTCTCTAACCCGCATTTTCTTAACTCTTACTCTATGATTTCTATTAATGAGATTGATTTTGTTATACCGGAAGTTCTTGAGTCTCATGGCAGGAATGAGTTAAGAGTAGTTATGATCAAATATCTTGAACCGTTGAATGCTCTTGATGGAGGAGTGGATGAAGAATTGCGATCAATGCTTGATTATTTGGCGCCATCAACTAGTCCATGGAAAATCGTAACTCATGTGCTCAAAGATTACTCCATCTATGAGGGTTACCAGGATCATATTGAAGATGAAGCATTGAAGCGAACCACAAGATTTTATCCTCCGTGAACAAGCATAGCATGTCTAGCCAAAGACATTAAAGAAAGGCGCTTTTTGGGAGGCAACCCAAATATTGATTTTATTGTTTTTCGTTGTTAAATTCTTTAATTATGTCGTTTCTTATTTAGGTTGTAGTCGGTCTTAATGTTTTCCTCTACTGTGGTCAGGACAGCAATATTGGCGTGCCCACGCGGTGTTTGTGACTCCTGAGGTTAGTGGCAGGAAATGCATTCTTGGCGTGCCTACGCCATGTTTGTGTCTCCTGAGATCAGTAGACGTTTACCAATCTTGGCGTGCTCACGCGGTGTTTGATGACCCAAAAATGAATTTAAAAACATTTTTTTCTCCAATTCCAAAAATACCCAAAAAAAAAACTATTTTTTTCTCTTTTCTTTTTCTTTCTTTCTTTCTTTGTTTTTTCTTTCTTTCTTTTTCTTTTCTTTCTTTCCTTTCTTTCCCTTTTCTTCTTCTTCTTCCCCGCTGCCTGGCTTTTTCTTTTTCCTTCTTTTCTTCTTCGACCGACGCTCCTCCATCGCGTGTCGCCGCCTCCCTCGCTCACCTCCAACTCGCTGCGCCTCTCTCTTCCCACCGCGACAGCTGCACGCCGCCAACTCCACCTTGCGCCACCCACTACCAGAGCACGCTTCCTGCCCATGCCACCGCCACCCTCTCTTTCTCCATCATCTCTCCTCTCTCCCCTCGCGGCCGTCCACCACTCAATGTTGCTCACGAGCTCCACCGGCCCTCCCAGCTCACTTTTCCCTCTCTCTTCGCGCCAAGCGCCGCCATTGCGCGCTGCCCTCCCGCACGGCCGTCCACCACCGAACGCCACCCCAGCTCGCGTCCATCGCCACCATCTCCAAGCTCCAGTTCTCCCATCTCTTTCATATGCCACAACCCCAGCACACCGCCGCCTGCCGCCTGAAGCCCCCGGACCTCCTCCTCCACCAGCACGCCGCGCCTCCCACCAGCGGCTACCTACACGGGCGACCGCCGCCGCGCCTCCATCCAGCTCGCCTCCACTCCAGCAGCTCCATCGCCACCTCCTGCTCGCGGCAGCTGCTAACTAGCCGCTATCCACCAACGGCTACCCACACGACGCACACCGCCGCCTGCCGCCATCGGTAACCCGACCTCCCTGGTGCCAGGTTTTTCTTTATTAATTTTCTGGTCCCCGAATCCGATTTCTTGATGTTGATGGGCTTTTGATGATTGCGATTTCATTGAGTAATTTTGTTTGGGATGCATCTGTGTTACTAGAGCCAGTGGGTTGGGTTATGTCCTGCAGCTGATTTGCCTGGTTTGATATAACTATCGTTTGTTTAGGCTCTCGGAGTACTGTCTGAAATTGTTTGTATTTCTTAGTGGCTTTGGTTGGCCATTTGATTTACTTTTTCCTTGTGCATTTACCAGTGGTACTGGCGATGGTAGTTGTTTAACATTTGTTTATCCTGTGTTATTAGTTGCCCAATTGATCGAGTTGTGACTTCTGGGCATTTGTGATTGAGTCGTTTCTGTCCAACCTGTGATTGAGTTGTTTTGGATAAAGCAGGAGGTGATTTGAGCATTTCTTGGGTTAATTGCTGATTTTGGCAGGTTGAATTGGGTAATTGACTGTCCAACTGGAGGCGGTTATTACGATTTTGGGTCCCATTATGTCTAATTTGCTGTGATTTGTGTCTAATTGTGGGTAATTTGCTTGTTAAATTGGGAGGTGCCTGTAACGCTTAAATTTGCTTATTGAAGTTAGTTGCCTCTGATTGCCTTGTTTAGGAGCATTTTATCCTTTTGGTTTCCTTTACTAAGCTCTTGGAAGCACGTGTTGCACTTTGGACTGCATTGATTTTGAAATTGACTAGTTTGGGACCACAAGTGCTTGTTGATTGCCATTGCTATAAGTGTTGGGGTATTTGTATGTCCTCTGGGTGATTGAATTGTGCACTTTGCTCATTGGGTTGGCTTTAAAATTGGTATTGCTTTGAATTTCTGGCTTCCATTATTTGTTGGCAATTGTAGTCTCTTGTTGCTTAGAGTGATATCGAGAGTCCATGGTGAACCCACGAATGGCACCAGCTCCAGATGTGAGTTGATCCACAATTTCCACCTGAACCGCCCCTATTTTGATGACTTCAGGGAAGTACCGTTGCCCCTCTCCTTCCTTCTGCTCTTACATTATCACATTGAGGGCAATGTGTGAATTAGGTGTGGGGGGGATCGTTGTGGTGCTAGTATTTTTAGTTTTTAGGTTCTAGAGGTTTTTCCTTTGTTTTAGTTTGATATTTATCTTCTTTTCGTTTATTTTCTTTTCTTTTTTTTTCCCAGTGGTCAGTTCTTATTTGAATACCAAGTTTGATGTTGGATTTTTGTCTCTAATTCTAACATTGCCGAGTTTTAGTAATAAAAAGGTATCAAGTTAATAGGGTTGAGTTCAAGAACGTCTCTCTGGTGAATATCAATAATTGCTTAACTTTTCCAATTTTTGGTTAACTTTTCTAGGCATAGGGAATGATTGTTGGCATTTTTCATGTGAATTGGTCCAATTATTAATTTTAGTTCTCCATATTTGGAAATTTGAGGCTGGCTGCTGTTATTTTTTTGTGTTATTTTTAGTTATTGTGCTATATGGTTGTAAATAAGAGTTGACTGTGCTCCGCTAGTGGTTACTACTGAGTAACCGGGAATCTTCACCTAAAGTGTCGATTCTCGCGTCAAAAGGTAGTGATTTCTATGAGTACGTGGTCATACAGCGATGGGGGCTGAGTAACCGGGCTCCTTCATCTGACAAATGTTGGAGTCCTCGTCAAAAGGCTCCGATGGCTAGAGGCTAAGTTTTTTGTTACTATTCAAAAAAAAAGACAGAGAGAAATGGAAGAATGTGAAAAAGAGTAAAGTAAAGTTTGTGTTAGTATTAAAAAAAAAAAGTCAGCTTGCCTATTTGTGATCTTAATGTTGAGATTTTGGTTAGTAATTGGACCGTTTGCTGATAAATGTGAGCAACCATTCAGTTTTCTTAGATTAGTTTGCTTCAAATTGGAGGAGTTTATGGTTTAGAAGCTAACCGGGGTGATGTTTCTTGAACCCTGATCACTGATGCTTGATAGATGTTTTCCTTGGTATCTTGGCAATATGATAGTTAGAGCAATAGTCATTGTCAAATTTTGGTGTTCAATTGTTGTTCTAATGCTTAAGGGCAAGCATGATTTAAGTGTGAGGGGAATTGATAGGGTGTTAATTGTTAGCAATTTTATTGTTAATTTTCCCTTTTATCTTTGCCAAATATTGTTTTAATTATTAATATTTACTTATATTTGGTATTGGACCGAATTTCAGGGAATGGAACAGAAAACTACAAAAAATGAGACTTTCTGGAGATAATTGAGATTTCAAACAATCGGGCCCCATATGGTGCTACAATGAAGCCTTTTTCGGTTGCTGTATGTGGACTTTAGTATTAGATAGATGACTTGTACGAGGGAATCTTTGACTAGCAATAGGAAACTAAACAAGGAGGAATTTCGGCAGAGCCTCAATTCTTTGGCTCTTGGACTCCTTATTCGGCGGGGACTGCTGGATAGCAGGAAGTCATTTTCCCTTTGGCTTTAAAAAGAAGACAAACGTACAGGAGGTTTTTTTATCAATAGTTTTAGTTTAGTTTTTAGCATAGTTTAGTTTTATTCTTTCTTAGTTCCTTTGATGGCCTGGACCTCAGTAAAATTACTTGGAGATTTTTTCATGAGGCGTGGCTAAGTTTCTCATCTAGTCAAAGGTCAATTTGAGGATTCGGTCCCGAACATCTGTGAGATCTAATTATTTTACTTATTTCCTTTATTTATTGGTATTTGTACGTTTCCTGATTTAATTGCCTATGCTTGTTATGTTATTTGAATGTCAAGGGTCTGATATTCGAATTAACCTAATAATCTACTGCCAAATTAATTGATTGAATCCGTAATTGTTCAATTGATTAATACCAGTGGCGACTAGCGTGATTGGTTTCATGTTAGGAAAACGTATGATCTAACTTAAACAAACCCTCGTAGCGTATTTGTTGGTTAGGATTGGGCTTTTCTAATTATTAATGCAAACGAGTAATTCAATCCTATGGTCGTACCTAGGATTATTTCTTGGTTAGGGAAATAGTTAACGGTCGTACCTTAACTATCGAGAAATTAAGGAAAGACTGGTTGTTCATCGCATGTATGACAACTATAACCAATCTATTAATTAGTAATTGAATTATCTTTGCATCGATGATCAGTTGCATGGACCGTGTCTGAAAAGTTATACCTTTGGCTAGAGTCATATTGGTTATTGATTAATTTCTATTTATTTCTATTAGTTGTTTTATTAGTTAGTTAATTAGTTTTTTTATATTCTCCAAAAATCCCCTATACTTCGGACTCTAAAAGAAATAAATTATCCCCAGTCCCTGTGGATTCGACCCTACTTATCACTATCTATAGAAATTATATTTTGTTTGAGCAGGTATTTATTATTGCACAGGTTCGGCACCTGTCACCATGTTATTTCAAAAGAGGGTATAGCGATGGACCCCGCAAAGGTGAAAGCGGTCACTGAATAGAAACGACCAGAAAATCCAACGGAGTTTGGAGTTTCTTAGGGTTGGCAGGATATTATCGCCGCTTTATCAAGAATTTTTTCAAGATAGCTAGACCTCTAACGAATTTGATCAAAATTCATAATCAATTTGTCTGGACTTCAAAGTGTAAGACCAGTTTTCAAGAGTTGAAAGAGCTATAACTTCCATACCAATTTTGACTTTGCCCAATGGAAAGAACAGTTTTGTGGTATATACAGATACATCTCGGATGGATTTAGGCTGTGTACTTATGCAAAACGGGCAGGTGATAGCATACGCATCTCTGAAGTTAAAATCTCTTGAGCAAAACTACTCCACCCACGACTTGAAATTAGCAGCAGTAGCTTTTGCTCTTCAAAAGTGGTGTCATTATCTGTACGAGATAATTTTTGAGGTATTCACCGACCACAAGTGCCTCAAGTACTTATTTTCACAAAAAGAGTTGAATTTGAGGCAATGTCGATGGATGGAATTCCTAGAGGATTATGATTGCACTATTAAGTATCATCCAGAGAAGGTTAATGTAGTAGCTGATACTCTTAGCCGTAAAGCTCAAATGTCCAGTTTGCAAGTAAAAGAGTAGGAGTTATTAGAGAAACCTGGGGAATGGAATTCTCAACTCAAATTATCGACAGTGCTTTTTAGCAATATTATGATAACTTCTACTCTAATACCTCGTATAAAAGAAGCTCAGAAGGATGATTCTCAAGTACAAAAATAGAAGGAGAAAGTTGGAAAAGGGATGATACCTGACTTTAATATGAACTCAGATGGGATATTGAGGTATCGCAATCGGTTGGTTGTACCACAGGATAAAGACATTAAAAGGGAGATATTGGAAGAAAGTCACCGATCACGGTATACTGTACATCCAGGTACGACAAAAATGTACCAAGATTTGAAAAAATTATACTGGTGGGATGGTATGAAGAAGGAGGTAGCTCAGTTTGTACAAACATGTCTAACCTGTCAGCAGATTAAAGCTGAGCACCAAAAGTCTTCAGAGTTACTCCAACCCTTGGAAGTGCCAGAGTGGAAATGAAAAAACATTACGATGGATTTTGTTTCAGAATTACCACGGACACAAAAAAGACATGATGCCATATGGGTAATTGTGGATCGTTTAACCAAATCTGCCCATTTCCTTCCCATGAACATGAAGTACTCCCTAGAAAAACTAGTTCAGTTGTATCTAGATGAGATTGTATGGCTACATGGAGTACCGGTGAGTATTGTCTCGGATAGAGATTCCCGTTTCGTGTCACGATTCTGGCAAAAGATGCAAGAATCTATGGGGTTTAAACTTCATTTAAGTACAACTTATCATTCTCAGACAGCTCAGACAGATGGACAATCGAAGAGAACTATACAAACTCTTGAGAACATGATCCGATCATGTGTTATGAATTTTGGAGGGAATTGGAGCCAACACCTCACTCTGATCGAGTTTGCCTATAACAACAGCTATCATTCCATCATACAAATGGCACCGTATGAAGCCTTGTATGGGCGCAAGTGCCGCTCACCGATCTTTTGGGATGAAATAGGTGAGAGAAAAGTGTTGGATTCGACCACAGTACCGTGGATTGAAGAAACAATAGAAAAAGTCAAAATCATTCGCCAGAAAATACAAACAATTCAAAACCGGCAGAAGAGTTATGCCGATCATCGAAGAAAAGATCTAGAGTTTAAGGTAGGAGACATGGTGTTTCCAAAAGTTACACCACTAAGGGGAACTGTTTCGGCTAGAAAAGAAAAAAATTGAAACCCCGATATATAGGGCTATATAAGATTCAACGACGAGTCGGGACGGTAGCATATCAGTTAGAATTGCCAGCTAGTATGTCCCGAATTCACAATGTCTTTCGTGTCTCATTACTCAAGAAATACCATCCCGATCCCACTCACATTCTACACCCTGAGGACGTGGAGTTAGATGAAACCTTCACCTACAAGGAACAACTAGTACAAATTTTGGATCAAGAGGTGAAAGAACTAAGGAATAAACAGATACCTTTGGTGAAGATTTTATGAAGAAATCATGATATGGAGGAAGCCACCTGAAAAGTGGAGGACGACATGCAGAAAAAGTATCCTTCTCTGATCACGAATAAAGGTATTAATTTCGAGAACGAAATTATTTTAACTGGGGGAGGTTGTGAGACCACGGTTCATCCTTTATTTTGATATTATTGGTATTAAAGAGCATTAACTGTTATTTTGTACTAATGATATAGAAAACCCTAATTTGGGTTATGACTAAAACTTTAGTTTTGTATTAATCACAAGTTTGAGTTGTAATTCATGTTAGGTATTCTAGTGTGTATTTTGGTACAGGTAAGTATAGGATTTGATTTATTTTACAAAGGGTAAGTAGGTTTAAAAAGGTTAGAAAACCCTAAACGAGCAAAACCTCTAGTGTTATAATCTATTAGAAGTCCTAAATTGGATTTAAAACCCTAATTTTGCCTATGACAAGAAGGTTGTTGTTTAGTTGCTTTTATGTGAAATAAGGTATGATTAAGTATAGGTGGTTAAGATAGGAGGGTGATTAGTGAAGCAATTAAGTGTGATTACGTGTTTTGGACTATATTAAGTTTGTAATCTATGGAGTTAATTGAAAGCTTTTCATATATTTATGGGCAAGAGTGTAAGAAAGAGAAAGTGAAGTTGTAGGGGCTAAGGAGCAAAATTCAAACTTTTGTGTGATTGGTTGTAGTAGAAAATATCTCTTATGAGCTTTGACTTATATGTATCATAGGAAATTGTAAGATAACCATAAGGTTTAAAACAAAACAAAAATAAAGAGAAAAAGAGAGAGAGAGCCGAGATTGAAGCTTGAAGAGAAGAAACAAATTTCTTCCAAGTTCATTCAAGTTTAGCTATCCATCTTGATCTTGGAACTTAGGGCAACAACTTTGGCACTTGATTGTTGTAGTTCCATCACTTACAAAGCTTACTTGAAAGTAAATCATCTCACTTGGAAGTTGGTTTTTGGGTGAATGAATCTTGAAACCATGAAAGTGATTCTCTTGTTGTGATTGTACACTTTTATGGTTTATATGGTGAATATTGAGTAGTTTAATGGTTTATTGCTGCATAAATTTCGGTCAAGGCTATGAAAAATTAAGGTTTCTTGCTTCATGTTTCTTTTAGTTGGTTTGGTTGGTTGTTTGACTTATAAATAGAATCTTTGGTGTGATAAGTTCACTTGTATGGTTGATCCTTAGCAAAATCAGATTTGACCAAGAAACCCTAGTTTAAGGGGGAGTTAGTTTGGCTTAGCTAGGGCTTAGATGTGCTTAATTAGGCTTGGGGGTTAGTTGAACTTGTAAGATTAAAAGTATAGAATATGGTTAGTGTTTGTTAGATTTTGAGATTAGGTTGAGGAAGAAATTTCAGATCTCTTGTGGAGAAATTAGAAGCTAGTATATGTGTGTTTATTTTGTATGAATTTGGTTAGAAAACTTGCATGACAACCATAGAAACGAATCATGCGTTTGCGTCACGCGAAACCGTTCAATTTGGAAAATAGGGCAGCCAGAACCCGAAATTTGGCTCTATTTTTCTTTGTGCTACATATTGATTCAGGGTTTACTCAAAACATCAAAGTTTTAGCTTCTTAAGTCCTTGTTGTGCCTGCAAAATTTCAGCCCAATCCGATCAGTATAGCCTGAGTTATGACCAAAACACTAATGGCTATGCAAAATTCTGGATTTGGTGACATTTGTGGTTTTGCTACTAACCATGCTCGATTCACAATGATAACAAAGGAACTGAGTGTTGAGGTCTTCATAAAACTTTTAGATCTTTGTTTCAGATTCAAAACGGTATAAAATTCGTTCAAATCCGAGTTCCATAACTCCAGTTATGCCCAAAATAATGTAAGGTGTTAGAATTGCCGTTGAAGCCGGTCAGTTCTGAGCATGAAATTTGGACCCATTTTTCCCTATGCTTTGTACTGATTCAGCTTTTGGTCAAAACACAAAAGTTATAGCCTTATAAATCATCTTTCCAATGCCTTTAGAATTTCTTAATTCTGATCTATGAGTCATAAGTTATGGTCGTTCAAACAGGGCCTGTTCGATAACCTGAATTGAAACGGCTGGGACTGTCTTGTATATTTTTGCCCTAGTTCCGCTACGATCTAGACTACAGGTCCTTCATGAAAGTTGTAACTCGTTCTCTTAGCTTCGAAACAATGTCTCATACACTTTAATCCGACACTCCTAGCCTAACTTGTAGTCAAAACAATTTGGGATGGCAAATATGCCCGTTTCCGTTTTGCCGGCCGTTTCTGTTTCTGTTTCCGTTTGCCGTTTTCGATTGCGCGTGTGTCCGTTTTGCCGTTTTACTTGATTTATGCCTCTTAGTAATCATTTGTGAAATAATGTGGTGCAATCTTCTATTTCAAACGGTGGTGAGTTAGACGGAGTTAGTGGGGCTTACTAGCTATCATTCGCGATGCGATTTTCGCACTTTTGCTATCCTTATTCTGTGTGTAAGTATTCAGGCTGTTTTTATGTATAAGTTGCTTATGTATTTTGAGGTGAATGAAAGGGTACTTAGGCGAGGGTGTACTTTATCACACTCGACCTAAACTCTAATTTACATATATATTTGTACATTACATGTGTATATGAATTGTGTTGGGACTGAACCCCTTGAGCTTGTAGTTCGGGGTGACTTTTGTGAATTTGTGAACTATGATGAAATTGGGACCCGATCTCAGATCTAGACAGACTATTCGAGCCGGCCGGAGTTTGGTCGAAGTCGGTCCAACCTAATCTTGAGGTCACAAGTTTGTGAACCAAGTTTGTTTTCGTTTTGATTGATCGAGCCATTTTATACGGTTGACTGGCCAGTAAGGGTGATAAGGGGTACGGTGGGAGTACAAGTGGAGTTTTATGGACCCTTATTTGTGGTCGACGAGTGTCGACAGGAGATCACACGTGGCGAATGAATTGGCTTTGGAACCAACTTGTATCCTTAACTTATGCTTTTGTTTTTTTTTTTTGCTTTTGACTTGGAATCTTTGTGTTGTAATTGTTTGTCTTGATGTGCTATTTATGTTTTTACCCCTGTTTACTTACTAAGCTTATAGCTTACCGTTTTCCCTTTGTTTCCTTAACAGGGGCCGACGTGGGAAACTCTTGGGCACTGTCACTAGTATAACTAGGTTTAGTTTGTAATAACCGGACTATTAAACCGGTTCTTCTTGTTATAGTGATCTTTGTAAGGACCTTTCTTCGGGTCTACTTTCTGATTTTAGTTATTATCATAAGGTGATGTAGTGGTCCGGATATCTACTTTTGAGGGTGTAAATAGAACTCTTTTGTTACTGTATATATTATGAATAGTACTCTTTTAATTTATATGGCTTTCATTGCTTTGCGTTTTCGAGTCCTGACGCGAGTTAGGCAGACGGTCCGCTAAACCCTTTGGTACGCCTCTGAGTGCGATGGGGTCATCACAATTGATATCAGGCTGACACGGCTTGGCAGCCAGTGTGTCAGTTTGACAGCTTGGCAGGACCTGCAAAAAATCCAAAAAAAAAAAAGTTGCCTCAGTAAGATATGTCAGCTCAGATTCCAGCTTTGACTGGAATCTTTTTTCTAGAATCTCGTGAGTAACCTTTTCCTGCGGGTGGTTGTCCCCTGCCAGGCTGACATAGCCCGATGGGGATGGTAAAAAATTTTTTTAAAAGAATTTGGCTTTGTAATCTAGCCATTCAAATGAACGGCTAGATTTTCACCAAGCCTCTATATAAACAAGTGGTGAGTGTGACAGCCCCACCTTCCCCTAAGGCGTACCAAAGGGGTTAGCGGACTGCCTGCTCAACTCTCGTCAGGACTATCGAGCAGTTAAATGAAATCGAAACGTTCAGGAAGGAAATAGCACGCTCAAACGATTCAAAGTCGCCAAACGGCAAAACGAAAATCGAAACCACAATGAATAGTGGTTGCCACGTCACCATCCAACTAGGAGCCAAACAAATACAGATATGGCCATATAACTCGCGAAAACATTCCCAATCCAAATAGGACACATGAACAGGGTAAATAGTTTTATACACATACGTTTGTAATTTACGAAACAAAAAGAAGATAATTAAATCAAAATACATTTAGGGTTTTCCAGCAATTGAGGAGCTTTACAAAATATATTAAAACTAACTCGACTCGTGCTTCAAAACATCTTAGCCTTAAAAGTGGTTCCCTGTAAGGAAAACAAAGGTAACGGAAAGGGGGTGAGCTTACGCTCAATGAGGTACCAAAATAATAGCAAGTAAGAAAAGTGGAATTTCATATTCAATTAGTCACATATGCGAATCAAATAAAGAAATGAACAAACACCATAGACAGAAAGGATACGGGTGGCTCTCAAGAGCCAAATTCCCATTTGCTTCACCGAAACTTGATCGAAATAATAGTTGACACTCCGTCAACGTTAAAGAAGTAACCAATACCGTAGACTCCATTTTCTCTGATTCCTTCCACCTCACATACCCCTACTAGGCCCGAACTCCAATCAGTTCAGAAATGGTAATACTCGAGTATACCGGAATCAAGGGTCTCAATACCCAAAGATCCCAAAACAGACTACCATGGTTCGTTATCTAATCGACCAGGCCCTTGCCGGCCCGATTCGAGTAACTAGCCACAGGTGTTGAGCTCAAAGGTCACAGAAAGGTCGTTGGATACAAGCTTCCAAACGACGTCCGAACAGATACAGATACAGATGCAGATTCAGATACAGATACGGATACAGATACAGATAACAGATACAAGATAACAGATACAGATTCGCACCAAAAATTGGCATATGAACAGACAAGAGAACGAGTGTGATAAAGTATACCCTCGTCTCAAACAAAATAAACAGATAGTGCCGTCATTTAAATCGAAGATTGCAGAGGTAGAAGCCAGGTTAAATAGCAAATGAGGGGAGTGGTACACTCACCGATTCACGTAAAGATACTTCCAAAAGTTTTCACGCCAGTGTGGCTTTAGTCGCCAAGAAACCCTAAAATAATCGAAGTAAAACAATTAAAGATTCCATATCCAAAATCGAGTAAACGAAATGTATAAGTGAGGCCCGACTACTGGTCTATGCCTCGCCAAATACTTACTAATGCAAGAGTGCAAAACATGATTTTTGGGAACGAAAAGGTAACAAAAGGACCTAGGGCTTGAGCGACCCAAAAGCGCTTCAATTCTACCAAAAGGCAATTCGAACTTAAAGGAACCAAACGGCCTAGAAAATTGGACAGCACCTCCCCTAAATTTGCTTACTTTTCCAGCCATCAAGGCTTCCTTTTTTTGTTTTCCTCAATCACTCCCAAAGTCACACACAAAATAATTTCATTCAATATCCATTCAATAGGCTCCAAGTAGTACGAGTACAATTCAATCTAGGGAAAAGTCCGGAAATGAAGTTAAACTTTAAATCCTAAAAACAGTTTTTGACATTATTTTGCGGTTTTGGTACCATTGGCACTACGATTATCGGATGGAGGTGCAAGATACACCGTTTCAAAGCTAACAGATAGGGATACAATGTTACAGAAGATCACTCAGACCAGTTCATAGTGCAACTAGGTCAAAAATTCAGTATACTAAACCAGAACCGCAAAAACAGGTGAACAAACTGCATTCTCGTTAACGAACTGTAATTCAGTCTACCTACCTCCAAATCAAGTGATTCCAAAGCCATCCGAAAGCTAAGACATCAGGCTACATTTCATCAGAAGACCTCAACAACTAAATCAGGCATATTCCCCATCAAATTAGCCAATTACAGAAGCAATTCTCAAGTTCGGGTAGAAACAGGGCAGCAAGGGTATTTCCGTCTTTTCATACGATACGCTACTCCGATTTGCCTGAAATTTTACAGGCATCTCTAAAATGTCATTCCCTACAACTTTCATGTTTTAATCCAAGGCTAATTCGGCCTCTAACTATGATGAACAGTGCCAGGCAGAAATAAGAGGAATGAAACCCTAACTTTCAAATTTGCTTTCCAAAACAGAAATTTTCTGCAATTAGCTACCATTCACACACCAAGGCTTCATTCTAGATCATTTCCAATCATCATACATGGCCACACCACATGAACCATATAAATTAGAAAAATTATGCATAAAATCAAAAATCCATCAAACACCACCAAAAGTCATGAAATACTCCACAAAATTTCATCTTCAACTACCACACCTACTAATTTCACCTCATAACCAACAAGGAAACAATTTCTTAACCACTTACCTTACAAACACTAGATACAAGGTAGATGAGAGTCTTTCCCTCCAAACAAAAACCACCAAGCACTTCAATCACTCCTAGCAAGTAAGTTTTATGGAGGAATTTGAGAAATAAACGGTTGGATTTCGAGATTTGGGCAAGAAAAGGAAGCAAAAGTTGAAGAGTTTTCTCTTGTTTCTCTCCAAGAGTGTCCGGCCAAAAGGATGAAAATGGAAGCTAATTTTTGGTCAAAATTGGTTTAGTAAAGGTAAAGAAAGACTAGGCAAATGCCAAGCTCCAATCACAATGCAACATGTGTCCATCTCAAGCTTATCTCATTTCTTTTGTCTTGCAAGAATTAATGAACTAGCCAAACCCCTAATTATCTCATAACACCATGTAATATAATCCATGTATACAAAGCTGCTCCAAATGAACAACATTTACCGCACTTAACGCACTAGTGGGTCCCACGTCCAGTATACGCTCTTAATTTCTCAAAAACTAACCAATACTAGAAAAATCATTTAAAAACTAACTTTACTCATAAAAATTATTTTTAAAATTTTTCGAATAAAGAAAATATGGAAAAATGTGCAATTAAAAGAAAATAAAACCCTAGAAATTAAGAAAATTACGAGTCCTCACGGTAAGCAAACATCACTCTACACCATTTCGTTTGCTGCATTTTGGGAATAATTCTCACTTTCTCCCATCTCAATTGATCTCGCCAGCTCTTTCTGTTAAACGAGTTCTCTGAGAATCGCTACTTGCCAGAATTGGCCAAACCTCTCCGATTATTGGCTGCGAATGCCTCCAATTATTGCCTTGCTCATCAGCAGAATTGGTGAGTGCCTCTTGGTGTCACATTTTTGCTAAGACCATCATGCTAATTATTTGTGGTTCTTTTGTTAAGATCACCGTGCTAATTACTCACTGTCCAAATAAGGAAATCAATTTTTTAAATATGATCAGCTTTGAAGAGGTTAGTGATTTGTATTATATGAAAGTTGTTATATTTTTTTATATTATCTTAGTTAGTTAGTGGTAAATATTTATGTTATTGTTATATTATGTTATTAAATTAATATTTAATTTATTGTAAAAGTAGTTGTAGACAAATAATGTAATTTACTTTATTTCTTAAGGTAGTTAATATTAGTTTAATAACATGGTACATGCTTAGGTTAATTAGTTGAGTGGTTTAATAAGTTTAAATAGTTTAATTAGTTGTTTAAATTTGTTTAATGAATTAATTTGAAGAAACTGATTAAATGAATGTAGATGTAATTAATGTAGTATTGACTTCTGATTATGATAGCTGTTCAATTAATTAGGCCAATTTAAGTAATTGAAATAATTGGCATCTTTAATAACTTGAATACATAAAATAATTGTTATTTAGTTTAGCTAAATGTTGAAATTAGTGTTATTAGTTTAATGTAATTTACTTTATTATGTAAGTTAGTTGATAATTAGTTTATGTTATTTGGTATATGATTAGTTTAATTAGTTTAGTGGTTTAATTAGTTGTTTTAATTAGTTTAATGAATTAATTTTAAGAGCTCGATTAAATGAATTTAGATGTATTTGCCGAGATATGTATTGACTTCTGGTTATGATAGCTATTTAGTCGAGGTAATTTAAGTATTTCAAATAATTGATGCATTTAATATATTAAATACATAAAATTAATATAATTAGTATAGCTAATGTCAAAATAGGTATTATTAATATTTAAAAAGATATGGTATTAGAATGGTTATTTAATTGATAGAATGTGAAATGTAGGATATTGATAGAGTTAGCATAAGAAAAATAAATGTAAATAAATGTAGTAATTAAGGTGATTAATTAGGTTTAATCTGTTATTTATTTAATTATTCAATTATTTGTTATAAATGATTTAATTATTTAATTATAAATCATTATTTGTTATTATTTGTTTTAACTTTAGAAATCACAATTGTTTATTTATTTGTTATAAATTAAATATATTTGATTCAATTAATTTTTCAAACAAGCATATTAATACGGTTTTAAAATGTTATCAACACTCACCTCTAATAGGTGTAATATGTCAAGTGATAATTGTTTGGTGATTCAACTATATTGGGGAGGAAAAATTATATACGTCGGAGGGTCAATTTCATATGACCCCCCTATACCCAAAAAAAGTGTTGTTCCTTACAGAGAGGGTAGGTTATGATAAATTGGTAGACAGAATATACAATATTATGAGCTTAGATTGGAATAGCCATAAGATTAGCTTGATATTTCAAAATTGCCTCCAAAATAACGTGTTTGCTGTGATGCCTTTGGTGGATGATAATGGAGTTACTGGAATTTACTACTTATAATCTGGTAGTAGACATGCACCGAAATGTATGTGGAGGTCAATGAGCTCTTTGGTTTGGAAGAGAATGATACCCAAACCTTAAAAATTGTAAGTGCTAATCCTGAGCAAAGTGACAGTAGTTCGGAACATGTAACTTTGTTCTAGTTAGTCGACCTTTTTGAGAGTCAATGGCCCAATTAGATGTAGGAGATGTTCAACTAAGGCATAGAGGGCGAAAAAGGGGTAATGGTTGGCGGACAGATAATAACCCTTTAAGTACAAGTGGTCGACTAATAATACACAAGTCGACATTTGAAACTCAAGGTGCAGATATTGAATCAACACCGATGTTTGATGCACTGCCATCTACTGAGGTTTAGTTTGTAGATGTTTACATAGATTCCGAACCAGAGCCGAATCTTGATGGTTTCGATGATGAGAACCACCAACATGGTACCGACAAACAAGAAGGGTATCCAAAACTCCCAACTACGACCCTGTCGCGCCCCATTTTTCGCGATGGAAAAGAAAAATAAAGTGTGAGGTTTATAAAAGATATGATTTTATTTTTAAACAAGTTAAAAGGGACCTAGAATGGGACTTAAAAAGAATGCGCCAATTTGGGTCCAAAATTTAGTCTAAAAGGGTTTTTAAGAAAAAAAAACAGGAGTCGCCACTTGGTATGGAGTTTTGGTGTACCAAGTCACCCAAAAAAATAAAGTAAAACAAAATAAAACCCTTTTTGACAACTCCAGGTCTTTGAAAACAAGAGAAAATGGATTCGGGAGTCACGGTTGAAGAAAGGGAAGGCAAAGATTCGATTAACTCAAATCTAAGGCACCCTTTCAACCTAGTCTAAGCTAGTTGCGAGGTTTAGTCAAAATTTTCCTAATCTAACCCTTAATTTATCACATTTGGATGTTTTCTATATGAATGCAAATCTAAAAAATATCGCAAGGGACAACATGTTCATTCAAGGGTTTAATTGAACCAATCGCATTAATTGCGAAGGTCAAAATAAATCCTCGAAGGTGTCACAAGGATGCAAATGATGAAAAAGAAAAGAAAATAAAAGAAAAGAAATTAAATTATATACATATATATAAGTGATCAAAGAAAAAGGGAATGCAACATAAAGGGTACGGAAGGCAAAAAAATTCGTGACATAATTTTCTTATACATGGATTAATAGGGTATTTAAACTAGAAAGTTATAATCACCCATTTCCCATGTTTGAAAAATAATTATCCTAACATGAACAAGCAAATGAACTAGCTTAAATGGGATGCAATTCTAAATGACATGATTAGCACCTATAGCGGGTAGGGGATAATAAAATAGGGAATATCATGCAAATGAGAAAAGATCCTAAAAATGAAAATATGCATGAAAATGTGGTGAATAGCATACAATGATGAATCTAGCGCAAGATGACCTAAAGGGTCTAGCGTTGGACTAGCCCATTTCTAAAAATCCTTGCTAGCGTTGGACTAGCAAGTAAGCGGAGGGAGAAACCACAACTAGCGTTGGGCTAGTGTGGTGACGTCATGCATTAACAATTCATAGTGAAACAAATAAAGCATAAATTAAAACAAATAAACACATAAGAGCACGTAGCACGTAACACGTAAGCATAATATTTAGATGCAAAAATCCTAAGGAAAGCAGGTAAAACATATAACACATAAGCCACATAAACACGCAAACCTATCTATTACATCGGGGAACGCCTAACTACAATCTAGAAGGGAAAAATATAATAAAACAAATCTAATTATCCTATCTATTACATTTTTGAGGTATTTAAATGCCTCTCGAATAATTATAAAAATTAACTAAACAAATATAATATAAGAGAATTTAAATGAACATTTAAATGCAATAAATAAAACATATGAAAATATATAAACACATAGGAACACATAGAAGCACATAAGAGCACGTAATTGACATTGAAATAATAAAATAGGAGTACCTCCCGTTTGAAGTGGTGACTAAGTGGAGTCAAATTATCCTATTTATACTCACAATGAACAAAAGAATCATGGCACCAATTTAATTGAAAAAATAATAATAATAATAAAAGTACTAAATTCACACTAATATGTCAAACGTAAATAAATTTAAGAATACTTAAAAATTACAAGTTAAACATACTCAAAAGTAACATAATTAGCTATTAAAAAAAAAAGCAATCATAATAAAGAGAGTCAAAATTCACTAGGGACTGAATTGCAAAAATTGAAAACTTTTGGGGGACAAAAATTATATTTTCCAAAGTTCAGGGGTCAAAATTAAATGAAAGATAAAATTCAGGGACCAAAATGCAATTAATATAAGGACCTACATGAAAGAAATTTAAAATGTTCTGGGCTGCAGTGAAACTACTCAAAAGATCAGGGGGCCAAAGTGCAAAATTCGGTTTCTGATTTGGGAGAAGAAAGGCCATCGGGCCGTTATTTTTATTTATTTGGGCCGGATACTACCTAAGCCCAGCCGAAAATCCAAGACCAAACACACAGGCCAGCCCGTCTTTTATCACTCAAACCCAACCAAAATTAAAGCATGGGCTCCGACCTTCTAGCCCAACCGAAACCCGAAAGAAATAAAACAAAAGTCCATTCCCCAAACCCAACCAAAATAACCACAGGCCCACCTAAAAAAAAACACTAGCCCAAACCACTTTCCTTTTCTTTCTTTTCTTTTCTTTCTTTTCTTTCTCATACGTTTCCTTTCCTTCTTCTTCGGCCAACCGAAGAAGCTTCAGCTGGCAGCCATGGTGGCCGCAGGTGGCGCCACCGCCTCCGGTGGCGGTCGCCGGCGGCTTCTCCGGTCGCCAAAATTTCTCAAAATGCACCTCCCCACTCCATTTTTCGCGTAGGTTCCATTTCCGGAGTTAGTTTTTACAAAAGATGATCTGAAAGTGGCCAAAAAGTCAAAATACAGTCCAGTTTTTATTTTTTAAAACACCCAAATCTTTCACCAAAAATCATAAAAAAAATATTACAATACTCCTTATAACCTCTATAATACAACTATGATTTTAACTAACCAGAAAACAATAACAAAAGACTACATTAAGGCAAAACAGTCCCTAAAAATTTTTTTTGGCATTTTTTCAAACAATTAATATGCATTCACAGACATCATTTCCTTTTCCTTCATCTAGTTCATGCCATTTCCCAATTTTCAGCAATGCAACAACAACAATACGAGGCAGCCAGCAGAAATGAAAGAAAACTAAACAATGAAGCATTGATTTAATGTGCTAGACAAAAACTAAAAAAAAATACCTCAATGTAGGTGTGTGTGAGGTTGAGATGGAATCGAGAATTCTGTTTGTTTCCTCCGCCCAAGTCCGAGAGAGGGAGAGTGAGGGGTCAGGCTGCAAAAATCCGAGTGCTTCCCTTCCTCTTCTTGTGCGTTTCTTTTTTTTTTTTGCCTCTGCCAAGTGAGTCCAGAGGGATTGGAATGCTTTTTTTTTTCTTTTGTGACTTGTCTTTTTGGTCTCCTGAAACTAGAGAGAGCCGAGGGATGTATTTTTGGGGGAGGAAGAGTGGAGAGAGTTTTTTTTCTTTTTTTTCGGTTGAGAGACCAGAGAAAGAGCCGAGGGAGTTTTTTTTTTCTTGTCTGTTTTTGTTTCCTGTCTGAAGAGCCCAGCCGAGAGAGGGAGGGAAAATTTTTTCCTTTCTTCTTTTGGCTTCTCTGTTTTTTCTTCGTGTGTGTGTCTCTAGAGCCAAAATAGAGCCGAGAGATGTCTTGTAGCCAAAATGGAGCTTGTGTGCTGAATCTTCCAAAATGATGATTTCTCAATTGATGAAAAGACTAGTCCATGGCCATTGAGTGTGAAATGGGTTAATAGTTAATTTGGTGAAACAAAATGATCAAAATGATTTTTTTGATTTTTATTTTTTTATTTTTTGTTTTGTTTTGTTTTGTTTTGTTTTTTTTCTTTTCGTAAAGCAAACCTGCAAAAATGAGAAAATGCACATTAAAATGCAAGAAAATAAATAAATTATTAAATAGAAAAATCCTGAGAAAATATTAAAAATTGACAAAAATTTGGTGTCTACAGCTTGCCCCTCTTTGTCTAGAGTTTCAAAGAAACTCAAGACAAAGACGTAGACACCAAATTGCTTACCTGTCTCTTGCAACTGCACCTGAACTAAAATAAACAAGCCAACACTTGGCTGAAATGATTGGACAAAATGATGCAATAACATTGCAGAAAATGTAACCGAACTCATGTAGAGTTGTTTACGTATCCCACCATGGGAATCAGGTCAAACGTAGTTCGAATGCAAGTGAACCACAATGAAACAAGTGCATTGACCAACTGTGATCTTTGCAAAGTCGAAAAAGTCTGAGCTCTCAGAACTTCTAAACATGAAACACAAAATGAATGAGAAAGCACAATTATTAACCAAAACAGTCAAGAAAAGTAACTTGTCATAACTAGAAAAAGATGCGCGGAGGGACGCGGTTACGCTCCAAGAAGGGCGATAGAAGGGTGCGCGGTGGACGCTGAGACTCACCAACAGGAAATTAAATTGTCAAGAAGAGAGGTGGAAGGGTGCGCGGTGGACGCTGAGACTCACCAACAGGAATTTAAATTGATGCGCGGAGGGACGCGATTACGCTCCAACAGGAATTCAAAATTTTCAAGAATGGGAGATAGAAGGGTGCGCGGTGGACGCTGAGACTCACCAACAGGAATTTAAATTGTCAAGAAGGGGAGGTAGAAGGGTGCGCGGTGGATGCTGAGACTCACCAACAGGAATTTAAATTGATGCGCGGAGGGACGCGATTACGCTCCAACAGAAAATTAAATTTGTCAAGAATGGGAGATAGAAGGGTGCGCGGTGGACGCTGAGACTCACCAACAGAAAATTAAATTGTCAAGAAAGGGAGGTAGAAGGGTGCGCGGTGGACGCTGAGACTCACCAACAGGAATTTAAATTGATGCGCGGAGGGACGCGATTACGCTCCAACAGGAATTCAAAATTTTCAAGAATGGGAGATAGAAGGGTGCGCGGTGGACGCTGAGACTCACCAACAGGAATTTAAATTGTCAAGAAGGGGAGGTAGAAGGGTGCGCGGTGGACGCTGAGACTCACCAACAGGGATTTCAATTGATGCGCGGAGGGACGCGATTACGCTCCAACAGAAAATTAAAATTTTCAAGAATGGGAGATAGAAGGGTGCGCGGTGGACGCTGAGACTCACCAACAGGAATTTAAATTGATGCGCGGAGGGACGCGATTACGCTCCAACAGAAAATTAAAATTTGATCTTGATTTGATTTTTTTTTTTTTTTAAATAACAAATTGGTGGGATAGACCTGAATGAGAAATTAAACATGGAACTGACCCGAACAAGAATTTATCATGGGACTGACTCGAGAATTTAAACATGGGACTGACCCGAACAGGAAATTAAACATGGGACTGACCCGAACAAAATTTAATCATAGGACTGGTTCGAATAAAATGAAAATCAAGGGACTGACCCGAATAAAATGAAAATCATGGGACGCACGCTAGTGGGACTGACGCTAGCGGCGGGGGAAAATAAAAGGCGCACTAGTGGGACTGACCCAACGGCTAGTGGCGATGAAAATGAAATGTTCACTGGCGGGACTGACCCACGTTCCAGCAATGCTGAAAAATGAAATGCTTACTGGCGGGACTAACCCACGTTCCAGCAATGCTGAAAAATGAAATGTTCACTGGCGGGACAAACCTAGCTCCAGTGGCAATGAAAATAAAATGCTTACTGGCGGGACAGACCCTGCTCCAATAGCAATGCAAATAAAATGCTTACTGGCGGGACAAACCCAGCTCCAATAGGAATGAAAATAAAATGCTTACTGGCGGGACAAACCCATCTCCAATAGCAATGAAAATAAAATGCTTACTGGCGGGACAAACCCAGCTCCAATAGCAATGAAAATGAAATGCTTACTGGCGGGACAAACCCAACTCCAATAGCAATACAAATGAAATGCTCACTGGCGGGACAAACCCATGCTCCAGTGGCTGTGAAAATGAAATGCTTATGGCGGGACAAACCCAACTCCAATAGCAATGTAAATAAAATGCTTACTGGCGGGACAAACCCAACTCCAATAGCAATGAGAATAAAATGTCTTGACAATCGGACAGTGGGATCAAACCCGAGCCTGCCGTGATGAACTTGATTTGATTTTTGATTTTTTTTATTTTTTTTTATTTTTTTTTTTTTGATTTTTTGATTTTTTGATTTTAAAATAGCAGATTGGTGGTATAGACCCGGATCCAATGAAATACTGAAAGAAATGAAAACGCAAGTCCAATACTATCAAACTGAAAGATTAAAATGCATGTTGCTCAAGTCGGTGGATTTGCAATCTTTTCTTTTTTTCTTTTTTTTTTTTTTCAAACTTTAGAAGGAATGAAAGAAACACATTTTTTTTTTTTGTTGAGAATTTTAAAACTTGAAGAATACCAATAACAACTCTCCCTTCAAGAGATTTGAGAGGTGCATACATATGTCACTATCTTCTCGACTGTAAAAAACTCTCTTTCTTTTTTTCACCTTTTTTTTTTTTTCACAAAAACGATTTAGAATGCATTACCAAAATTGGAGCTCACTCCTTTTGCTATTTGCTCTAGCGTAAATCATGTTTAACAAAGACCACATTTTTCATGCTTTCGAAAATGCAGAAAAGGTGATCACATAATGCCACCATGTGATTCCTTGTGCTCCTTTTGGCCCTGAGAACCATGCAAGCATGATCTTTTGATGTCAAAATTGCTCCTCAAGAGTTGTGCTGCAATTTGTTTTGAATCTTCTCAATTTTCTACATCAGTCAGCCATACCTCACTTTGTACCACAAATCAACTTTTCTAATGACTAGATCTGAAGGACTGCCCGTTTCAAGTTTCAACACTCTGCTCTTCATTCATGATCTCTTGTGCTCCAAAACCTTACATTGATGACCTTAGCATTTCGGATTTTCCCTAAGGTCACCCCATTTTCTTTTCCTTTTTCTATTTCTTCTCTTTTTTCTTTTTTTTTTCTTTTTTCTTTTCTCTCTCTTTTTTTTTTCTTTTTGAAAAGACACCCATTCGGGTTTTCACTCAATGAACAAATTTTGTCAACAACCTTTATCAACTCAAGAATATGTTTTAAGAAATAATGGCATCAGTGCGACAATCCTTCCCATGCAAAATTGGTGAAGGTGTATTGACATCATTTGCCATTTGATTAAGTGATTTTTGTTAGAGATACTACTAAGGCGGAGGTCGGGACTTCATGATTTTTTATGATGGGGTCAGGTGGGGTGTGGAAGAAATGTTAAGGCTTGAGAGCAAAATCCTCAAAGAGGTTTCAAAAACCCTAAGATCATGTTCTATCAATATTTGCCCCAGCATGAGGGTATTAAAACTGAAAAAATTGCCCCAGTTTGGCTTTTGAATCTTTTTTCCTTTTCATTTTCCTTCTCTTTTTTTATGACAAATAGGAGATAAAATTTGCCCCGGTGTGGGATTTGCAATCTTTAAGGGGCTATCAAAAAGAATTATTAAGTTATTCTGAAGGTTCAAAGGGAAAAATCAAGGGTAAGATATTCAAAGAGAAAAGAAGAAGGTTCGCCTTTAATCCACCCTAGATGGTATCTCAAAAAGAAAAATCACATAATCAGATAAAGAATTTCTTACACATGTTTGAATTGATTGGCAGAGGAAAAACCTGTCCATCCAGTTCTGTGAGAATGGGTGTTCCTCCGGATAGCACTCTTTGAACAATAAATGGCCCTTGCCAAGTTGGAGCAAACTTTTCTTTAACCTCCTCTTGAATCGGTAGAATTTACTTCAAAACCTTATCTCTCACTTCAAATAAGCGAGATTTGTCTTTCTTGTCATAACCAACGAACCATCATTTGATGATAGCATTGTCTATGGCAAACATTCAACCTCTTTTTCGTCAGTTAGAGACAGCAACTCATTGTGCTCTTTAATCCATTTGATTTCTTCTGCCTGAGCCTTTGTCAAAATGTGCAAGGACGGGATCTCGGTTTGGGCATGTATTACCACTTCCATTTCAGCATAAAAAGGCAAGGTGTTGCCCCAACTTAGAAATGTAATCTCCAATGAAATGCTCCCAGAGTTCAATTGCAAAATTTGCAAAATCGAAGGAAAAACTCTCTTTTTCTTTTTTTTTTTTTTTTTTAATCCCCCTTTTTTTTTTCTTTTCTCTTTTTTTTTTTTCATTCCCCCTTTCTTTTCTTTTCTCTTTTATTTTATTCCCCCCTCATTTTCTCTTTTGTTTTTTTTATTTTTTTTCTTTTCTCTTTCCATTCCCCATTTCTTTTCTCTCTTTTTTTTTTCAAGTTGGTTGCTGAAGTATGTACTCCTTTTGAGCAAATAGCCGATCCTCCACTTTGCAATGTAGCATTATTGCTCCATTTTTATTCGTGATTAATCTCCAAATTTGCAAGTTTTGAATTGCACTTGTTCCTCGATCTCAACCATAAACACCTGCATAAGGGGAATTTTTCAAAGCACTTGAATTTTTTTTTTTTTTTTTTTTGAGCAATGATGTAACAATTAAGATTCATGCAAAGTATTGACTTATCAAGATTTCAAAAAATATATACTTGATCTTGGACATACCCTACAAATGTATTATAAAACTTTTGCCCCAATTTGAACTTATTTGGTGAAATCTCACAATATATTACAAAAAATTTGCCCCAGATTTGGGGGTTTTTTTTTTTTTTTTTTTTTTAGTTGCAAAATAATCACATGCAATGTGAATAGAAACTACATTTTTCAAATGAAGAATTTAAATATCATATCCAAACTCATGTAGAAGATTCCATGATAAATCCCTCAAAAATAAGACCAAATTGAAAAAGATCTCTTCCTTATTTTGGGATTGGTGTTGAGGGAAAAGGACCACTTTTCTTATGAGCTCATCTTTTAGAACCAATCAAATGGATATTATTCAAGATTTTGAGATGGCTCAGGGTAATGGTATATCAGAATCTGTTTTTTTTTTTTTTTTTTTTTGGTGCCCAAATTGTACCCAACACATTCAATATCACATCTTGGTGAAAGCAAATAGCTTATCACTCTTATTTTTTGAGAAAACTCAGTCAACATATAATCTCTATGGGCTTATAATGTATGGGTAGAAACGATAGCCAAACATATGGAAACAAGTTATGACCTTATGATCACGAGTGAATGGTAGGTTCCTTAGAGGCAAGATTTTCACTTCAAATTGTCATGAAAGATAAGTCAACAATGGACTTTATGAGCTTGTAATATGGCTTAACAACGATAGCTAAAAGAAATAAACTTTTCAAGGACAACGCACTTAAGATCGCATTCCTTCAAAAATTGCCCCAATTTTGATGTGACTCTCTCTCTCTCTTTTTTTTCAATCACTAGAGGGAATTCAGCATTGGATGTCTTTGCTTTTTTCTTTTCTTTTCATATTTTTCATCATTTTTCACATTTTTCTTTTCTTTTTTTTTTTTTTTAAATACTGATATCCCAATGTCAATGATAAAATTGAAAACTCCCTAATTTGGAGTGTAAATGGCCCTTCTTTCTTTTCGATATTGAATACCAAAATATCAATGGTAGAGTCAAAATCCCCCAACTTGTAATTCTTTCTTCTTCTTTTTTTTCACTTGTTTTCTTTATTTGATGTCCCTTTCAAAAATTTTGAGCATCTTTGCCATTTTTTTTTTCAATTCTCAAATCTCCTTCCCCAGTGTGGGGGTGCGATCATAAGTGCTTTTGAAACGAACCACCAATTTAGGCTCAAACGAGGATGCAAAGGATGGATAGTGTGCAGATAGTAGAAACGATAGCCAAAGTATCATTCTTATTTCTCATGACAACCAAAGTAAAGAATAACCCATTGAAAAAATCCATTTCTTTTTTGACATTTGAAAATTTCATCAATGTAGGGTTGTGATCAACAAGGCTCTTATTTGAAACGAAATTATTCTTTCAAAGGCTCAAATGGGAGAGCAAATGATAAAATGTGTATAGATAGAGAAAAGAATGCTCAAAATATCATTCCAAATTTTCAAAACAAACAAGAATAATGCACATTTTTGCTTTCACTTAGATGTGAATTGAATCGGTTAAACACAATGGATATTTTCAAGCAAAGATGGCCCCAATTTGCAATTTATCAATCAATGTGACTGATTTTATTTTGGGGTTAAGTGAAGGAGAAAGGCATCTCACGGGTCTTCTGAGTGACCCTTTTTTTTTTTTTTTTTTTTTAGCACTCTTATTGGATGACTCGGATCAACAATCTGGTGTACGTAAGGATTTTTGAAAGCAGACACTTGTGAATTTTCAGGCTGGAGGTTGAAAAAATCTCAATTTGGTTTTATTTCTCAAAACTCATCATGAAATCCCCAATGAGTAAGAATAAAGGATGAAATGTACATAAATATACACAAAACAATAATTGTCCAAAAATTTTATTGCTGAAACAGTTTGAAACAAAATTCTTTATTCAATTATGATACAAATGAGAAAAGAGAAACTTGTAAAGAGCTCCACATATACACTTTTTGTCTCCTTTTCTTTTGAACAAAATGTATTAACAAATCAAATATACAAAATTTTCCTCTGGAAATAATTATAAAATCTCTCAGATGCTTTAGCGTAGAGCTTCCAGATAGATCATTCATGTTTTCATTGTAGGATCTGCCCAAGAATCACACAATACTTGCAATTTTGACACCTTATTAGATCAGAAGTGTCATCAGATATAGAAAAATATTTTTCCTTTTATTGAAGTGTTTTTTATGAATGCAGGGGAGGGGGAAAACAAAAGAAAAATACCCAGAGTTAGTAGGCAAAACTGCAAAATCGGTATGCATGTCCTATGGGGGAACCCTTTTTGTGCCAAGGGTAGGCCTAGCATGAAAATGCAATCCGCTAGAGTAGGCACTATACAATACCTGATGGATCTGATCAACTCATGGAGTGAAAAATAATTTGAAAAATTTGGCCCATTGGAATGAGAAGAGACGTTGGTCAAAATGAGGACCTCGTCCGAAGGGATTGATCACTTTTGATCGATATAAGAATTTGCAAAAAACGTACGGGTATGACCTTGACGAACTTCCTATCGAAGAGATTGGAATTCGTTGACAAACTTTCTCAGTGAAGCACGGATCAAAACTCCAACTGATGATTTTCTCAAAATTGACCAGGTTTCCCTATTTGAAATTCGACATTGAGACCCAAATTGGTCGAATGGGTTGAATGAAATTGACAATTTATTTAAAATCGACCGAATTACCCTTAAAAGGGAAACAGGTCAAATGAATTGAATGAAATTTAAAACTTACTCAAAATTGACCGAATCATCCTAAAAAAAACTTGATTGAATGACATTGAGAATTTTGTTCAAAATGAAATTGGTCAAATGAATTGAATGAAATCAAGAATTTATTCAAAATTGACCAGATCGCCCTAAAAGGGTAAACTGGTCCAATGAATTGGACGAAATGGATGATTTATCGAAAATCGACAAAATTGCCCTAACTAATCAAATGAATTGAATGAAATTGGTGATTTATTCGAATGACCCTAAAAAAGGGTAAATTGGTCAAATGAGTTGACGATTTATTCAAAATCGACCGGATGACCCTAAAAAGGGTAAATTGGTCAAATGACCCTAAAAAGGGTAAATTGGTCAAATGAATTGACGATTTATTCAAAATCGACCGGATGACCCTAAAAAGGGTAAATTGGTCAAATGACCCTAAAAAGAGTAAATTGGTCAAATGAATTGATGATTTATTGAATGAATCGGCAAAATGGATTGGTTGAGTTGTCCGGCCATTGGTTATTTCAAAATTATTGAAGTGCATTAGTCTATGACCTTCTAAAAATCAAATTTTGGCCTCAATTTATTTGTCGTCTCAAAAGGAGGAATCATTTGTGAATTTCTTCAAATTAATGTCCTTCACGCAAGGGATTTTTACCAATTTTTGATAAAATGGCCAAAAAGTGATTATTAGACGCTCATATTCCAAAGATTGCTCTATGAAAATGATCGGATCCTACCTTACCTTGTGCACTACCCCTTTGGATGGTACCAAATGTAAACGTGCAAGTCTCTTTGGATTAAGTATCCGAGACACAAGGTGGTTTATTCCTAACACGGGATCCCCTAAATGGCATTCCCTTTCTAGGGTTTATGCATGATGCCAGTTTATTAAAGCAGGGAAAAATGCAATTTGAAATGAAATATGGCCTAAAGGACCCTTTATATGCCAAGGTAGGCCTAAAATGGTATGGCATTATGAATCTATGAATGCAATATACCAAAATCTTTAAACGTGCAATAACCTATCTACAAGGGTAGGTTCTAAAAGAAGGTCATGCCAGACCTCTTATTTCCTAACGTTTGTGAATGCAAAGGCAAAAGACAAGGAAAGTTAGTTCAACACATAACACGTTGGACAATTAAAGGATATAAAAAGCAGGAAACATAAATAAGGAAAAAGGGTGGGATCCCTCCCCTCGTGAAAGGTGTCCCTAATAGGGTAAGGCAGACTCTACCCTAGGTGAAACTATATGGATGCATGAGGTTGGAGTTCGCTAATGCATCTATACTCGATAGGTTTTAGGTCCCCGAGCTTTCAGACTTGGAAACCAAAGGTCATCAACCCCGAGGTTCTTTGTCGGTGGCTCGAGCGATTCCCCAGACATTGCTACGCGCACGTCGTGCCACGGCCACATGTCCAAGTGAATCTATCAAAAATCCTCAATCTTCAACTAAAAGCTAAAGGCAATCAACCCAAAGCTTAAAATGGAAGATTGAGTGACCCCTCGGATCATGCTACGCACACGTCGTGTCGCGATCACACGTCCAAGTGGGTCGCCTAACCCTAACAGGGAAGAGTGGCGTGACAAGCCACTAAAAGAAAAATAAATGAGAGACAAAAGATAAAACGTATGCACGTATGCTAGTGCTCGGTTTGGAGGGGAAGGATCGAGAACCAATGCGAGGCTCTAGGGTAATATTCCCCACCCCCCAAATGCAAAGCGCGAAACAAAAGTAAATAAATAAATTATTCATCACATACACGTAAGACGAGGAACAATTACGAGTGTGAAATGCAAAACATCCTAAAAAAAGAAAAATGCAACATAAAACATCCAAATATGATAAATATAAGGGTTAAAAAGAGAAAAGACGACTAAACCAAGTGCTTGGACTCTCTAACGTCCCCAGTGGAGTCGCCAAGTTGTCGCGCCCCATTTTTCGCGATGGAAAAGAAAAATAAAGTGTGAGGTTTATAAAAGATATGATTTTATTTTTAAACAAGTTAAAAGGGACCTAGAATGGGACTTAAAAAGAATGCGACAATTTGGGTCCAAAATTTAGTCTAAAAGGGTTTTTAAGAAAAAAAACAGGAGTCGCCACTTGGTATGGAGTTTTGGTGTACCAAGTCACCCAAAAAAATAAAGTAAAACAAAATAAAACCCTTTTTGACAACTCCAGATCTTTGAAAACAAGAGAAAATGGATTCGGGAGTCACGGTTGAAGAAAGGGAAGGCAAAGATTCGATTAACTCAAATCTAAGGCACCCTTTCAACCTAGTCTAAGCTAGTTGCGAGGTTTAGTCAAAATTTTCCTAATCTAACCCTTAATTTATCACATTTGGATGTTTTCTATATGAATGCAAATCTAAAAAATATCGCAAGGGACAACATGTTCATTCAAGGGTTTAATTGAACCAATCGCATTAATTGCGAAGGTCAAAATAAATCCTCGAAGGTGTCACAAGGATGCAAATGATGAAAAAGAAAAGAAAATAAAAGAAAAGAAATTAAATTATATACATATATATAAGTGATCAAAGAAAAAGGGAATGCAACATAAAGGGTACGGAAGGCAAAAAAATTCGTGACATAATTTTCTTATACATGGATTAATAGGGTATTTAAACTAGAAAGTTATAATCACCCATTTCCCATGTTTGAAAAATAATTATCCTAACATGAACAAGCAAATGAACTAGCTTAAATGGGATGCAATTCTAAATGACATGATTAGCACCTATAGCGGGTAGGGGATAATAAAATAGGGAATATCATGCAAATGAGAAAAGATCCTAAAAATGAAAATATGCATGAAAATGTGGTGAATAGCATACAATGATGAATCTAGCGCAAGATGACCTAAAGGGTCTAGCGTTGGACTAACCCATTTCTAAAAATCCTTGCTAGCGTTGGACTAGCAAGTAAGTGGAGGGAGAAACCACAACTAGCGTTGGGCTAGTGTGGTGACGTCATGCATTAACAATTCATAGTGAAACAAATAAAGCATAAATTAAAACAAATAAACACATAAGAGCACGTAGCACGTAACACGTAAGCATAATATCTAAATGCAAAAATCCTAAGGAAAGCAGGTAAAACATATAACACATAAGCCACATAAACACGCAAACCTATCTATTACATCGGGGAACGCCTAACTACAATCTAGAAGGGAAAAATATAATAAAACAAATCTAATTATCCTATCTATTACATTTTTGAGGTATTTAAATGCCTCTCGAATAATTATAAAAATTAACTAAACAAATATAATATAAGAGAATTTAAATGAACATTTAAATGCAATAAATAAAACATATGAAAATATATAAACACATAAGAACACATAGAAGCACATAAGAGCACGTAATTGACATTGAAATAATAAAATAGGAGTACCTCCCGTTTGAAGTGGTGACTAAGTGGAGTCAAATTATCCTATTTATACTCACAATGAACAAAAGAATCATGGCACCAATTTAATTGAAAAAATAATAATAATAATAAAAGTACTAAATTCACACTAATATGTCAAACGTAAATAAATTTAAGAATACTTAAAAATTACAAGTTAAACGTACTCAAAAGTAACATAATTAGCTATTAAAAAAAAAGCAATCATAATAAAGAGAGTCAAAATTCACTAGGGACTGAATTGCAAAAATTGAAAACTTTTGGGGGACAAAAATTATATTTTCCAAAGTTCAGGGGTCAAAATTAAATGAAAGATAAAATTCAGGGACCAAAATGCAATTAATATAAGGACCTACATGAAAGAAATTTAAAATGTTCTGGGCTGCAGTGAAACTACTCAAAAGATCAGGGGGCCAAAGTGCAAAATTCGGTTTCTGATTTGGGAGAAGAAAGGCCATCGGGCCGTTATTTTTATTTATTTGGGCCGGATACTACCTAAGCCCAGCCGAAAATCCAAGACCAAACACACAGGCCAGCCCGTCTTTTATCACTCAAACCCAACCAAAATTAAAGCATGGGCTCCGACCTTCTAGCCCAACCGAAACCCGAAAGAAATAAAACAAAAGTCCATTCCCCAAACCCAACCAAAATAACCACAGGCCCACCTAAAAAAAAACACTAGCCCAAACCACTTTCCTTTTCTTTCTTTTCTTTTCTTTCTTTTCTTTCTCATACGTTTCCTTTCCTTCTTCTTCGGCCAACCGAAGAAGCTTCAGCTGGCAGCCATGGTGGCCGCAGGTGGCGCCACCGCCTCCGGCGGCTTCTCCGGTCGCCAAAATTTTTCAAAATGCACCTCCCCACTCCATTTTTCGCGTAGGTTCCATTTCCGGAGTTAGTTTTTACAAAAGATGATCTGAAAGTGGCCAAAAAGTCAAAATACAGTCCAGTTTTTATTTTTTAAAACACCCAAATCTTTCACCAAAAATCATAAAAAAAATATTACAATACTCCTTATAACCTCTATAATACAACTATGATTTTAACTAACCAGAAAACAATAACAAAAGACTACATTAAGGCAAAACAGTCCCTAAAAATTTTTTTTGGCATTTTTTCAAACAATTAATATGCATTCACAGACATCATTTCCTTTTCCTTCATCTAGTTCATGCCATTTCCCAATTTTCAGCAATGCAACAACAACAATACGAGGCAGCCAGCAGAAATGAAAGAAAACTAAACAATGAAGCATTGATTTAATGTGCTAGACAAAAACTAAAAAAAAATACCTCAATGTAGGTGTGTGTGAGGTTGAGATGGAATCGAGAATTCTGTTTGTTTCCTCCGCCCAAGTCCGAGAGAGGGAGAGTGAGGGGTCAGGCTGCAAAAATCCGAGTGCTTCCCTTCCTCTTCTTGTGCGTTTCTTTTTTTTTTTTGCCTCTGCCAAGTGAGTCCAGAGGGATTGGAATGCTTTTTTTTTTTCTTTTGTGACTTGTCTTTTTGGTCTCCTGAAACTAGAGAGAGCCGAAGGATGTATTTTTGGGGGAGGAAGAGTGGAGAGAGTTTTTTTTCTTTTTTTTCGGTTGAGAGACCAGAGAAAGAGCCGAGGGAGTTTTTTTTTTCTTGTCTGTTTTTGTTTCCTGTCTGAAGAGCCCAGCCGAGAGAGGGAGGGAAAATTTTTTCCTTTCTTCTTTTGGCTTCTCTGTTTTTTCTTCGTGTGTGTGTCTCTAGAGCCAAAATAGAGCCGAGAGATGTCTTGTAGCCAAAATGGAGCTTGTGTGCTGAATCTTCCAAAATGATGATTTCTCAATTGTTGAAAAGACTAGTCCATGGCCATTGAGTGTGAAATGGGTTAATAGTTAATTTGGTGAAACAAAATGATCAAAATGATTTTTTTGATTTTTATTTTTTTATTTTTTGTTTTGTTTTGTTTTGTTGTTTTTTTTTTCTTTTCGTAAAGCAAACCTGCAAAAATGAGAAAATGCACATTAAAATGCAAGAAAATAAATAACTTATTAAATAGAAAAATCCTGAGAAAATATTAAAAATTGACAAAAATTTGGTGTCTACAGACCCAACATGGGTCGTAGTGCTCCTTGGATAAATAGTGAGGGACCACAACTGCTTTATGAAGTTGGTGTTGACACTGCATTAAACTTTGACCCCTTGATTTTGGGGGAGTGGAGAAGTTAAAGTTGTGGAACGAACACACCAAAGATTTAGAATTGGGCCAGCTGTTTGAAACAAAGGTGCATATCAAACGAGCTGTGAAATTGTGGTCCATAAAGGAGATGTAGACACCAAATTTTTGATTTTTTAACTTTATTAGTTTAATTAATTTAATTTTTCTTTATTTGTTTCAATTCTAGGATTTTTATTTTATTTTGTTCTAGTTTATTTTATTTTATTTTATTTTTTTATTTTGTCTTCATACTAAATTTTAGAAAAACAAACAAAAAAAGGGGAAAAGTGTATTAAGGATAGTTGGACAAGTGGTTAAGGATTTTGGGGACAAGTGTCCATTTGCTTATTTGACAACACAACATTTAGGGGGACATTTGTTTAGCAAAAAGGGAGGAGAATTTTTTTGGGAAGAGGCTACGTGCGCAAGGAAGGAAAAGGGGGAAAATAGGGTAGCTTGGAGAGGTCTTCGGTGGAGGGAGTAAGAAGGAAACTATCAGGCAAGAAAAAAAAGGGGGCGGCGGACAAGGCAATTGGGGGAGGCTTCATCTGAGAGTGAAAAAAGGGGAGGAGCGGTGAGAAGAGAAAAACGCAGGGGAAAGTTGGGGGAGTTTGGGGCTTCAGGCTAAATAAAAAAACAGAGAGAGAATGGGAGGAGCGGTTAGGGTTCGGAGAGGAAGACAGTAGAGCGGCTAGGGTTTTTGAGGAAAACAAAAGGAGAGGCGGCGGACTAAGAAATGAAAAAAAAAAGACACAGAAAAAAGGGGAAGACTTCGGCCAAAGAAAAAAAAGAGAGCAAGATCAGGGGGGAACAATCAAAAAATTGGGAGGAAGTTTTCGGGTGAGGCCGCAAACGAGAGAGAGAGCCAGAGAGTAGACGGAAACAGAGGAATCAAAATGCAGTTGCTGTTGTCACTGCCGCCGTCCGAATCCATCGTCACTACCTCATCTGAATTCAGCACCGCTGCTAGCAGTTCAGTATCCACATCGACCATGGCTTCCTATTCATCTCTAGGTAACATCAATGGCGGTCCATTATCACCTGATAACATACTTTCGGGCCCAATTGGGAACACGCTGTCATCCCCTGGGGATAGCACTCGCCGAAAGCGAGGTCGCCACTCCACTACCGTAAGCCATCTTTTCCATTTAAATCTCGTTTTCTCTTCAAACCCGACTCTTAAGACTTTCAAAACAGAGAATTGTTCTTGATGATTGTCCACAATTTGTGAACACATACACTTTATGTGCTGTGATTGGAATGAGACCTTTTGTGCTTCTGACAAATCTTGGGCTGGTTATAACTCCAATCGATTAGAGAACCGGTAAAATTCTTTAATGCCCTTTACCTGTTTGATGAAATGCCCAACTGAGTTTTCTAATTGAAAGATAACTGGTCTGCATTTTTGCGTGTGAAGAAACCGGCGAAGTCATCCAATTCCTTTCCTTACGTTTAAAAATTTTTTGGTGCTTTGCTTAGTCACAAGAAGTCTTGGCTGGCATGAGTTTTGGTTTATTGGTTTAGATTTGCAGTTTGAAGCTTTATTTACTACTAGTCTTCTGTTTGGTTGTCTTTGTTTAGCCGCAAGGCGTGATTTATGCAAGTTTGTGTTTCTAGACAATGACTCTGGGTTCATATTTGTTAATCGAAATGTTCGGTGGTGTTTGGGGTGATAGATTAGTTGGTCCTGTTTGAAGGTCCGTATGAGACTTCTATATCAGAATTTGCGAAGAGTATTTGTTGTTCAAAGAAAGTTTCCTCGTGGCTTTGTATGGTTTTTTTTTTCAAAAGAATTCTACACTTTGCTCGTGGTTTTTGCATGTGAATGATTTGACTCATATCAGATTTCCTTTAATAGAACATGTTTGCAGTTTTGCCATTGTTGTTCATTTCTGTCTTTTGAATAAAAGCTGTCAATTTGCCCCATCCGAGAACCTGGAGAGATGTTTGCGGTGAATGCTGAGTCTTTTGTTTGTTCTTGATTGCAAGATTATGATTGGAGTCTTAGGTTCTTATCTTGTGAATTTGTTTTGAAAGTTTCGGCAGAGGTTTACGGCATTTTAATGGTGTTTTGATAAGCTACAAGTTAGCAACAGAGAAAATATTGCAGAAGCATAAGCTTCGTAAATTTGCATGAACTTGCAGGAAAAAACTTTCGATAATTGCACTTTGGCCCCCCAAGTCTCCTTTTGTTCACCGTGGCCCCAAAATTTGGGAAAAATCGAGTTTATTTTGCCTTTCTTGAGTTTAATCCTATGTTTGCCTATTTTATGTGACTTTCTGGGATAAATTGATTTTGGGATTTAGATCATAATTGTGGCTTGATTATTTTAGTTGATTTGCTAATCTTGTTGGGTTTAGTTTTATGGTTTTGAGTTTTTGGATAATAATATTTGATTGGGATTGAGAAGTGGGTTTAATAATATTTGTTTGGGTTTCTTGTTGGACTTTGGAAGGTTTAAATTCAAAGCTTTGGTTGGGTTTTAGGATTGGGTTGTTGATTTATTTGGTTGGATTTTATTTGGTAAAAATGGTTTAACCCATTCCAGTATCTTGGACTTCCGATCGGGCCAAGTGGTCTTGGCCTAAGAAGAAGTTAAAAATGGCCCAATGGCCTGTTTGTTTTAGAACCAGAAAACGAATTTGCAGACCAGTCCCTGTACTCTTCTTTAATTTCACTATGGCCCTACAAACTTTCAATGCTTTCAATTGGGTCCCTAATTTAATTACAAATAAGTCCCTAAACTTTATTTTTCTTTTATTTTAGACCCCTGAACTTTGTTAATTTTTGCAATCAAGTCCTTTCTTCTTTTGACTTCTTAAATGTGGGTTGTTTATATGATTTAATTGATTCAATTTCACAATTCACTTTTATCTTTTATGATTATTTGTTAATTAAAGTGATGCCTTGACCTTTTCTTTGTATTTTGGAGGGTAAATAAGTAATTTCACACCATTGGGGCTCCAAATCAAGGGAGGTACACCCTATCCCTTATTTCTTACTTTATTTGACCCTACGTGCCCTATGTGACTTTATGTGCTAAATTGCATGCCTTTTGGATGTCTATGTGATTTATTTCTTTTATCCACTTTATTTGTTTTAGTTTTATATAGTTATTTTCAATTTCGATCATTTGAAATGCACTTGAATGCCAAAGTTTTAATAGCTAGGTTATTATTATTTTTTATTCCGTTTTCCCTTTTAGATTGTAGTAGGCTTCCCCGAATGTAATAGTTAGGGTTTTATTTGCTTGATTTGCCTTATGTGTGTTTTGCATGTCTATGTGCTATGTGTTACTCGCTTTCCTAGGGTCTTGCATCTAGATATCATGTTTATGTGTTATGTGCTATATGTGATTTATGTATTTTCTTCGCTTTATTATGCTTTATCTGATTTATTTGATTGTAATGACTGTGTGACGTCACCACACTAGTCCAACGCTAGTTGTGGCCCCTTTGTTCCGATTTCCCACTAGTCCAATGCTAGTGAGGATCCATAGACATGGGCTAGTCCAATGTTAAACCCTTAGGGACCTCCCTCGCTAGATCATGTTTGTATGATTACATTACATTTCATGCATATTTTTTCATTTGTTAGGATCTTTATCATTTTCACATAATATTTCCCCTAATAAAATACCCCTTGCCCCTATGTATATATATAACATTTAGATTTGCATCTCATTTAGGAAATTAGGGGGTAGATTAGTGCATTTGCTTGATTAGATAGGGAAATACCCCCTTGGATATGAGATATGGACGAGTTTGGTTTCTCTAACCTTAGCACGCTCGTATTCCCTCTATTAAAGGAAATATTGAGTCACGAACATTAATCCCCCGCACCCGACATGATGCATTCCTTTAGGTCATACACATTTGTATATTATTATTTTCTTTACTTTTTCTTTATAGTCTCATGACTTGCATTATTCGTGAGTTCTTCGAAGAGTCTTTATTGGGCGTCACAATTAATGTGATTGGTACCAAATAAGATTTGAAGATACATTTTGATCCCCCGATACCCTCCTAGGTCTAGGGTTCGCATCCATATAGTACATTCCAAATATGATAAATTCTTTGGTTAAAACAGGAAAATCTTTGACTAAATCACGCAACTAGCCTTGACTAGGTCAAAGGGGTGCCTTGGATTTCATCCTTGCCTTCCCCTTCGTCAAATGTGACTCCCGAACCTTTTTCTTTGATTTACGTAGACTAGGAGTCGTTTAAAAGGGATTTTTTCCACTTTTTCCTTTGAAAACTTATTTTAGGTGACTTGGTACACCTTAACTCTATACCAAGTGGCGACTCCATTTTTCATTCAATAAACCCTTTTTAAACTATATTTTGGGTCAAATCGTCGCATTTTCATGTCCCATTTTGACCCATATTTTTTCATTTTCTTTTTCAAATCAAAAATTCACTTTTTAAAACCATTTATTTTTCTTATAAAAAATGGGGCGCGATAGGAGAATAGGGATTTCAAAGTCCATTAGAGCATACCAACGATTTGGTATGTTCGTTGTCGGGTTCGTAACTATGTACCTCCATGTAATTGGGAACTTCGTGCAACCTTGCGCAGCTCCCGCAACATGTGGATGATTGTCACACTTGCTGATAAGTATACCTGTGTCCGTGTTTGTTATATAAACAATCGCTATGAGTTGAGTAGTGACATAATTGTCGCGCACATTATTTCCCATATTATAAATGGTCCAGTGTACAAAATAAAAAAAAAATTCAGGCATTGGTGAAACAGGAATTTCGTTGAGATGTGTCATATAAGAAAACTTGGTACGCCAAAAATGAGGCCAATGAAATATTATATGGGGATTGGCCAATTTCTATATCGCAGTTGTCGGCTTATGTTCAAGAGTTACAACGGTCCAATCTGGGTACGATAGTTGTTTGGGACAATCATCCATTAAGTATCCCTTTCACAACAATTTTTGATTGCATATTTTGGGTATTTGATCCTGCCATCCAAGCCTTTCGTTATTTCAAACTGGTTATATGTGTGGATGGTACCTTTTTTAAGGGACCTTATCGGGAAAAACTACTTGTCGCCATAGGTTTTGATACTAACAACTCAACGTTTCCTTTTGGTATTCGCTCTAGTTGATGAGGAGAATAATCGGAGTTGGCCTTGGTTCATGAGACTGTTACGCATTCACATGTTCACGTGTGTGGTGATGTGTGGAATATATGTATTATTTTTTACTATCATCACGGCATCATTAAAGCTATATGTACACTCAAAGAGTGGCAGGAGCCACTAGGGGTGCACCGATTCTGTTTGATTAACGTTCGGAGCAATTTTGCACAAAAATTCAAGAATGAAAAGTCAATTGTCTCTGGACCCTTACACATATGACATCTTTTCATGTTCCTATGTTATTTTTTGTGTCGATCACATTCTAACTGTGTTTTGCCACGCCTCGTAGACTTAAGAGCTTGATGTTCGCATCTGGTGTAGCAAATCAACTGCACAAGTATGAGAAATTCATGAACGTGATTTTCTCCCTAAATACGGAGGCATATGCATAGCTAACGAGTGGATCAGTTCGACCGAAGCAATGGACTTGGTGTAAAGACGAGGGGTATCGTTGGGGGTACATATCCATAAATATGGCTGAATGCTCAACAATTTACTGAGGGACGCTTGGTTGCTATCAATCACCGCAAGTATATGGTTCACATTCAGCCAAATGGTTGGTCTGTTTGTAAAAAAAAATCATAAGATTGCATGGGATCAGGTGTACTCACTCCCATGAAAATGTTGGGATAAATATGTCAAAAATGAAAAAAAGGAAAGGGCACATGCAATTCAAGTGTTCGATCACGGGAAGCATATTTACTGCATCATGACTATTTATTAGCAAAATCATCAAAGAGGTAATGCCCAGACTGTTGACATTGGAAATCGCGCATGTACATGTGAAAAATGGAGAGAATTGCGATTCCCGTATTCACATGCCATGACCGCGTGTTTTAGGTGTAGCATTAGTCTAATGACGCTTGTCGCTTCTGAACATACATTTTTCTCTTATCAGACTACATTTAGTGGTTCTTTTTAACCATTAAGGGATCCAAAATATTGGCTTGTAGCAGAATTAAGGTTAAGCATCATAGGAGATCGATTGAAACAAAAGATGCCAGGACCATTGAAAACTATTAGGATCAAAAATCAAATAGATAGAAGATGTTCTGATGCACCACCCGGGTATAGTAACTATTTACAGTCGGATCACACTGCCTCTAATTATCCTTATAATGGTTACTTTCATAAATAGGGTTTGTATGAGCTGTGGTAGAAGGTCGAGATTGTAGCTAAGACTATATTCATGCTACTTTGATATGAACTGCTATTTTATGTTAATAAATGCTGCATTTTCTATATTATCTGGTGCGATGAATTAGTAATTATATAACCTATCATTATTTGTATAACTTTTATTTGAAAATAGGATTTGGAATGGAGCAATAGAACACAGCCACAGCATCCCCTCATCTCGAGCCCTTAGATGGTAGTGTTTTATATCTACAATCCGAATATAGGTCCGTTGCTATTTTTCAAGGTACAAGTATGGATCTAGATGTTTGGCATTGTGATAAGAGATTTTTTTAATTTCTGATAGATTTAGATCCATGAGTTACTCAATACATCGATGCAGTTCGCTTTTATGGTATTCGCAGAACCGGTTATCTCATAGTAGATCATGACCTTATAAATGCATTTGTGGAGCATTGGAGACAAGAGATACATACTTTTCACCTTTCAATTATGGGAGAGGCAACAGTCACTCTGCAGGATGTGGAGGTTTTATGGGGTCTACACGTTGATGGTCTACTGGTTATATTGGTATATACTAGACATAATTCATTATAGCGCAAATAGTTGGTGCATGATATTTTATGACACTGGCCAGAAGATAATATGCTCAACCACGGTCATCTTAAACTATCATCTATATCCCATCGGTTGAGTACACCACTACCTACAGATGCTTCCGATGAGATGGTTCGCCAGTATGCCCGCATGTATATCTTGGGTAGATTGCTATTTGCGGATTCATGTCAGAATCTCGTCAGTTTAAATTGGCTCGACTATGTTCATGACCTGGATGCCATGAGCCAGTACAGTTGGGGGTTCGCAACGTTGGCCTATTTATACTCAGGAATGTGCCACGTATCGCGCTCTACTGCTATCACAACTAGTGGGTTGTACTTGTTACTATAGTGTTGGGCATGGGAGCGAATTTTTGTGATTCGTCCTGATTTACACCTATGTACTAAAATTGCGGATTTTCCTAAAGGTGGGAGATAGGCAGCCGAACGAACTGGGGTTGACCTTTCTAGCCAATCCAGCACATTATCGTAAGCAGCTATCCTTGCTACGGATGGATAAGGTATTTCCTCTTATAACTCAACTAGTTATATGTTATCGTAACCTCGTAGGTTTCGTCCACAACTAAAAAATTGTTATGTTATTAGTTTATTTGAATACCGTATAGCGATGGTATATTGGCTAGTCTATCTGATTACTATAGATGGGGAGAGCGCATATGGCAAGCAAGAGTCCCTCTTATATTCTAGCACATAATCGAACTATATTGTCCCGATCGTGTCATGTGTCAATTTGGGATGAGGTAGAAAATTTCGAAACCAGTTGACACTAATCGGGGTGGCCTACACCAGTTGGATCTTTCTGGTTATCCAAGAAGGAATTTGGCTCATTTTTATAGGGGTTGAATAGAATACTGGAATGCATATGCAAATGCAGAGGTACCTGGTGTGCCCACAGTAACGTTCAAACCTTTGATTGAATCCTTCGAGTGGTATCACAATCACACCATTCTATACATTACGCCTCCTATCTAGCAAAATGCACAGTTTGAGCAAATGTTGCATGGAGTTTCTGGCCAATTAGAGTATTTAGTAAGTTACCACTACTCAGTATTTAATTTATTTACTATTCAACAACGATTGGTAATAGTTTTTCCATCTTCGATAATACCAGATGGGTACTATGCAGTGCATTAGCCGGTAATCGCATGACGCACTTGAACTTAATGACATTGCAAAACGGTTTCATCCACGTCTATTGACCATTTTTTATGGGGCATTTGGATCAATGCAATACCTCCAGCGCTTTGATCGCATGGAAGTTGGTGATTTGGACTCCTTCGATCATAATCCTCCCACGTCGCAAAATATTACATTCCAAAACCCAGTGCAACATGTCCCTACACAAGGTGTACTATCATCTAGCAAAAGTCAATGTCACAGGCATGGCTTGCAAGACGAAGTCATCAGTGAAACCAGCGTTCAAAACACGGAGGCGAGTGCTTGGTCTCAACACAGCTTGATTGGTAATCAATTCACCACATCCATGTCTTTGACGATGATAGATGTCCATGTTATTCCATCTATACAGTTATCAGCCTTTGGCCCTCAGGCCACGCCATCCCTGCACTCATCGCATATTGGTTTAGATGCCACGCCTTCGCCACAGTTTCCGCCTTTTGGTACACATCCCACGCCCTCTTCACATTTTCTTGTATTTGGTGAACAATTTCCATCCTCATCACACGTGCCCCCATTTGGATATGCTGCCACTGCATTGGCCTCATTTTTTGCTCCTAAACGGCATCCAATATTCACTTTCTTAGCAGAACGGGTGGTAAGTCTCCTACTCTAGACCTTCCCGATTATTATAGTCTTGGGCAACCTATGGCAGTACATACGTCAATCCAACCCATATCTACTACTGGATACGGTCAGTCGAGAGATTTTATCACGTATCGTTCTCAAATCGATTATGGTAGCAGTACGACTGCAGAGTCAGTCGATAAGGAGAACATAGGACTTGATGCTACTTCCATAGATCTTGTGCCTCCAATCGATACACCTCAGGAGCCTATAGTTCTTCGTGAACATTGCAGACGATAGCCCAAAAGATTTTGCTGTTTGCCTACAACACTGGTTATAAAGGCAAGGGCAAAAGGCGCACTGGGCATTGATATTATCATTTTCTATACATGTTTTTAAATATCACCATTTCAATATGCTATTTAGCATTATTTTAAACTTCTATTATTCGAATGGTTATTGTTATTTTTAAATTTCACCATTTCATGTTATCAAATTTTTCTTCTTTTCTAGTTTTTGTTTTTATATTGCACAATAAATTTATATTTATAAAATTAGAGTGTACATTAAAAATTACTTTTTATGTTTAACTATCCACTATCATATTTATTTCTACCTCTATTCTTATAAAAAAATCCACTGTCATTTAATAATTTATTGGTATATTTTATTTAGATAAATATCAATTTTCTATACATTTTATAAAAAAAATTTAAATCAAATCTTATACATAATTATTTCAACGATTATTTTTCAAAGATTTGGAAAATGCATCTTATTATAAATTGAATGAGGTTTTTTGTTTAAAAACGCTTTTTTTAGGGTTTAACATAAGATAAAAATAATTGATTTAGGAAATCTGTCTTGACCTTTTTCTTACATTTCAACTTTGGAAAAATTTTTAACCAAAAGGCTGTCTGTCTTAGTCAGCCAAGCAGTATAAGTTTTTAATTAAAAAAATTTAAAAATTTTACCTCTAAAAAATTAAAGAAAAAGGTATAATATCATAAACTTACATTCAGCTTTCTTTTAAGGGAAAATCGTTCAAAACGTCCATCACATTTTACAAGATGACTTTTTTTGTCCCTCACTTTTAAAGGTGTAATTTTACGTCCCTTACAAATTCAAATTGACCAAATTTGGTCCCTACCTAGGTTTTTGATTAGTTTTTGATCGAAATTCACCACGTGCCTTGCACCTGATCATATTTCAATGGCAAAATTGTCAAATCAAATTTTATATAATTTGATTCATAATCCCTCACATTTCATGAAATAAATTTTCGTCCCTTACATTTCGCAAAATAAATTTTTTCATCCTTCACATTTTTTAAAATGAATTTTTTCATCTTTTATTGATCATTTGTGTGAATAATTTTTTTTAAATCCATGTATATATCTATTTGATTTCATTTGAACAGTACGAATAGCATGTGAAATCAAATAAAGATATGTTACATACTATTTGTACTGCTCAAGTGAAATCAAATAGATATATATATGGATTTTAAAAAAGTTTTTAGTTTTTCACTTATTTTAATTTTCTTTTACTCAAAATTTGAAAATAAAGAAGACATTTAATTCTAAATATTATCGAGTGTTTATATCGAATTAAATTTGGACAGAAAAAATAAACAAAAGAAAAGTATGACAAAAAGAAATTAGTGACTGGCATTTTCAAATTTTAAGACAATCACAAGGCAAGTAATTCAACTGTTCGTCTTAAAAATGTCAAGTAGAAATTTCGTATTTAAACTGAAATTTGTTAGTACAATTATAAAATTCGAGTTAGGACTCATTAATTAGATGAACTTATTAGACAATTCAATAAATAAATTATTATCAAAATAGAAATGTCACAAATATGGAATAGGTTCAAATGGTGAAATCATATAAATATATACATGGGTTTCAAACAAAATTATTAGTTTTAAACCCCTATATATATCTATTAAATAACATTTGTACAACTACAAGTAGCATGTTTAGATGAAATCCAATAGAGATAAATTACATGTTATTTGTAGTGTTCAGATTAAGTCAAATATACATATACGTGGGTTTATAAAAAAAACTATTCATATACATGATCAATAAGAGATGAACAAATTCATTTTGAAAAATGTAAGGGATGGAAAAATTCATTTTTTTGAAATGTGAGGAACGAAATAATTCATTTTGTAAAATGTTAGGGACCAAAAAATTCATTTTGTGAAATATGAGGGACTATGAATCACATTATGTAAAAATTTGATTTGACAATTTTGCCCTTAAAAAATGATCACATGGCAGTCACATGGTGGATTCCAGCAAAAAACTAGTCAGAAACCTAGGTAGGGACCAAATTTGGTCAATTTGAATTTGTAAGGGATGTAAAATTATACTTTTAAAAGTGAGGGACGAAAAAAATTATCTTGTAAAATGTGAGAGACGTTTTGAATGATTTTCCCTTCTTTTAATATCACTTACTACTCCTAAAATTTTAAAAATACTACTTACCTTCCAAGACAAAATCTTGAAAAATCCTAAACTACACTTTTACACTTTTTGTTAACCAAAAATACTCTTAAATGACTTTATATGCTCCATTAAAAATGCTCATTTATATAGGCGAGGACAAAGCATTAATGAAAATCTAGTTAGCCGTTCCAAAGCCACTTTTTTTTTTTTAATTTAACCATCACTACTGGACTAACACAGTCCGGTAGTGGAATTGAATTCCAATCAAAGCTGGAATCTAGCTGCCTTTTTTTTTTTTTTTTTTTTTACTTTTTGCAGGTTCTACCGGGCTGACACAGCCTGGCAGTAGTCAGACTAACATGGCAACCAATTTTTTTTTAAAAATATATATATATATTAAAATTGCTGCCGGCAGCAATTTTAATATATACAACAATAGTTTCATATGCCCCCTTGTCAGAGCAACATTCTTCCGACTAATTTTTTTCACCAATAATATGAGTAATTAGCCATAATTTTGGGACTAAATTAAAAAGTATGCCAAACATTAGGGGGATTGTGACAGCCCCACCTTCCCCTAAGGCGAACCAAAGGGGTTAGCGGACTGCCTGCCCAGCTCTCGCCAGGACTAACGGTTCAATTTACGTCGATCTATTACGTTTCGGAACTTACCATTGCGCACAAACAAGTCAAAATCACAAAATAAAAAAAAACGAAAATCGAAGCCGAAATTTATCCAAACCACGGCCAAGCATATATATATACACTGGAAATCAACATTTACAAGCCAAACGGCAAACCAAGATATTCGTCTAGTTCATACATGTACCAAAAGCCATTTACACACCAAACATTGGTGGAAACAAAACACTTAGGGTTTTTACCCTCAAGGAGCTATTCAAAAATACATGTACAAGAGCTCAACTTGTCATCCAACTATCACAATCTTTTTCAAAAGTTTCATTTTCCTGTAAGGAAAACAAATGACACGGAATGAGCTAAAGCCCAGTGAGCAACTAACACAATAACAACCATTAGCATATAGCATAACCGATCACTTAAAGTACACAAATAAGCAATGAAGCAAAACGGTAAAAGGATACGGGCGGCTCTCAAGAGCCCATTTCCACGCTTGCAATCTTGATCCAACCTCATTGACTCTCCGTCAATGTTAAAAGTACCAAACCGTAGACCACCCTTTACTTCCAATCCTTCCACCTAACATACCCCAACCGAGCCCGCACTTCATTTCAGTAGTTTTGGTAATACTCGAGTATACCGGAACCAAGAGTCTCGTTACTACAAGGTTCCTCAGTACAGTTCCCGTGGCATGACAATTTTCACGACCAATCCCTCGCCGGCTCGATCCAATTGACTACCAAACGGGGTTGAGCTCAGTAATACAGTAAGGCCGTTGGACATTCGTCCAAACGACACCAAAGCAGTTTCCATGAAATGGAATTCACCAACCAATATATCAAGTTCAGTAATGCAGTAAAACGGTAGCCAATCAGTAATACTATCAAAAGGGGTGAGGGCGGTCAAGTACACCCTCACCTTAATCAATTCCAATATCCAAGTAAGCTTTCAAGGCATCACATATACATTTAGCAAAGCCACATAGTAACAATTAAGTGAGTAGTATACTCACCAAGCAAGAAAATGATGTTTCATGCACTGCGGTCCAAAGTGCGTCGTGAACCACCGTTTCCTCCTAGAACACATAAATAAGTGCCATAAGACTCGTGAACGAGTCGCAAAACAACGCTAAATATAACCCCAATAGGGTTTCATATGCATAAATAAGCATCATTGGTAACCAGAAATTACAAAATAGCCTTAGCTTAAGCCTTGATAGGAAAATCGTGTTTGACCTTAAAATGCGGTAATGGCGTCAAATTCACTACGGTTATCGGATGGGGGTGTAAGACCCACAGTTTTGAAGCTAAGAAACAGGGCTACAACATTGTAGAAGGCCACTCAGTCCAAATCCTAGCACAACTAGGTCAAAAATGCAAGATACCAAATCCAGAACCGAAATTGCAGGTTCCCAAATCGCACTATGCTGTAATGAACACAACTCAGTCTATACAGGTCCAAATGACGAAATTCCAAAGGCATATGTTAGCTAAGACATCCAGCTACATTTCATCAGAAGACACCAACTTCAAAATCCAAACCAATTCCAGTCAAAACAAACGATTACAAGCGCAGTTTTCACATTCTGAGCAACCCTGGACAGCAACAGTAAAAACGACATAACTCACTCTACACAAATCCAAATGACTTGAAATTTTGTAGGCACTTCAAACTCATCAATACCTACAACTTTAATGTTTTAAACAAAGTCCAATTCGGCCTCTAACCCTATGATCTAAAACCGGACAGAATTAGGGAATTATGAACCCTAACTTTCCATTTTTCCATCCAAATCCAAAATTGATTGCATTTATCAACAATTCACACCTACTAGAGTCATTTTAAACCATTACCATTCATCATACAAGGCCACAACATCCCATTCATATTAAACCAGAAAATTCATCATAAAATGGAAAACTTCACCAAAACTCTTCAAATCAAGAAATAAATCACATATTCCATCACTCAAGTTACTTCTAAGCATAACATAAACATCATTAGGTGTAGTAGAGTGTTCTAGCATCACTTACCAAGTAACAAGAGAGATAGGGATTGTAGACACCTTGGCTCTTCAAAACAACTTCACTAGACCACTCACTATCACTAAAAGGAAAGATTTTATGGAGTAAAATGGATGTAAGCTAATGTTTTTGGGTGATTTGCACCAAGTAGAAGCTTGAAAGTTGATGGAGTTCTCTTCCTTTTGGAGCTTGAGAGGGCCGGCTATGGTGAAGAAAGAATGAGGAAATTTTAATGAATTTTGAAAATATTTAACCTTTGGTCAAAAAAGTCAAAAATGTGAATAGTAAACCATAAAGTCCAACCAACCACCAAGTGACACGTGGCACTCCATTAATGCATGTCAATCCTTTTCTTTTCCTCCCACATCAATCATATCACACACTCTACTTATCTCGTAACACCCGATAAAGTTTACACAGTATCCAAAACTTAACCTTATTGGCCGAATTTTTCCGAACTTTTCGCACTAGTGGGTCCCACGTCCAATATATATTCTTAATTTTCTAAAAAATTCTCCAATACTAGAAAAATCATCTAAAAACTATAATTACTCATAAAATCTACCAGAAAAATATTTCTAAGCCAGAAAATGCAAAAATTATGCAATTAAGGGGTAATAAACCCTAGGAAAAAATATTAGGGTTTTACGGGTTCTCACAGGGATTTTGAAAGTTAACTTGCCCTTCCAAAAACTTATGGGATAATTTCAGAAACCTCCCCTGAGATTTTTGACATTTACACTTACCTCCCCTGTGGTTTGAACAATTACACCGACCTCCCCTGAGGTTACTAATCCTTTACAAATTCAGTTCAAATGATTAAAATATTATTTTAGAGAGTGAAATTAGAATTTTGTACCTGATTTGTCCTTTGTGCCACATGTCCAATGAATGGCAAAGTATTACAAATTATTTAACAATTAATAAACTTTAACGAGCGTAGTTTATAGGCAAATACGTATTGCCTATTTAAAGTACCAACTCTTTACATGTATTTTACTTTCAAACATTTACTTTATCACACATATTTATTCTCAAATACAGATTTGTATTTACTCTCAAATATTTAATTTTTGTTAAACTCAAAACCTACCAGTTTTTCTTCCATAGAAATATTAATATAACATTTTTTCAATTTCAGTTACAAATATTTATGTATTTAACATAAATTAAATGATTCAGAATAAAATACTCATAAAGAGCTAATACTTTACTCATGTAATGGATGAAAGTCATAAAAAATTAACATTTTATAGGCCATTTCTTTTTTTTTTTTTAAATTTTAATTTATATTAAATAGATAACCTATCGATTTTCTTTTTACAAGAATATTATTGTAACACCTTTTAATTTTTAATTACAAATATTGATATATTTATTGTAAATTAAATATTTAAAAATAAAATACCTATAAAGAGCCAGTACTTTAAATAAGTTATGCGTATTTGCCTATAAACTACACTCCTTACTTAAATCAATAAACTACACTCCTTAACTTAAATCAATAAACTATACTCCTTATTTTAAATAGTGTAATTTATAGGCAAATACGCATATCCTATTTAAAGTATCGGCTCTTTACAAATATTTTATTTTCAAATATTTAATTTATGATAAATATATTAACATTTGTAACTAAAAATTTAAAAGTGTTAAAGTAATATTCTTGCAAAAAAAATCAGTAGGTTATCTATTTAATATAAATTAAATATTTTTAAAAAAATAAATGGCCTCATAAACTATTAATTTTTTATGACTTTCATCCATTACATGAGTAAAGTATTGGGTCTTTATGGATATTTTTATCCTAAATCATTTAATTTATGTTAAATACATAAATATTTATAACTAAAATTGAAAAAGCGTTATATTAATATTTCTACGGAAGAAAAACTGGTAGGTTTTGTGTTTAACAAAAATTAAATATTTGAGAGTAAATACAAATCTGTATTTGAGAATAAATATTTGTGATAAAGTAAATGTTTGAAAGTAAAATACATGTAAAGAGCTGGTACTTTAAATAGACAATATGTATTTGCCTATAAACTACGCTCGTTAAAGTTTATTAATTGTTAATTAATTTGTAATACTTTGCCATTCATTGGACATGTGGCACAAAGGACAAATCAGGTACAAAATTCTAATTTCACTCTTTAAAATAATATTTTAATCATTTGGACTGAATTTGTAAAGGATTAGTAACTTCAAGGGAGGTCAGTGTAATTGTTCAAACTACAGGGGAGGTAAGTATAAATGTTAGAAACCTCAAGGGAGATTTCTGAAATTATCCCAAAATTTTTTCCTCAGCATCGATGGGAGTGAAAAGGAATCACCGATCAGAAAGTCCAAAAAGTTGAACTCGTCAAATCTTCATCGTCGGAAAACGATTTAATAAGGGAGAATTTTAGATACCTCCCCTGGGGTTTCTTTCAGTCTCATTCCCCTCCCCTGTGATTTCAAAAATACAGTAACTTCCCCTAAAATTAAATAGGCAGTCTCAAAGTAGATCCAATTCAAAAACACAAATAATAAAAAAATGGGGAGCTGGAGAGAGGAACAACAAGATACCACAAATGCCCTTATTATCTTGCATTAATGAGCTAATCTCATATGAAGAAAAAGTAGGGAATTTAACAAGAATGAAACTTGAAGGGGTGTAAATGAAACTAATGCATAAAAGAAGGTCTGAACATCAGTAGAATGCAATGGAAGGCAACGGCTCTTTCTGGTAGTCTTTCTGGAAGAGGTTGCTTCACTACCAAATGCTGAAGCAATTGTATATGCACCTATGCCAGCTGCTGATGGTGTAAACTTGTCAGGACTGAAAATTCACCAGATGGATCTGCAAGTGAGCAATAACCAAGAAATAGAGGTGTTAATAAAATCTTCCCTCGTAGTAGAAAGTAGTCCAACTGAGAATTTTGTTCTTCCTCGTGTTAAGTTTGAAGATTCAAGTATAGGATATGTTAAGTTTCCGAAAACACCAAAACGTGAAAAGCAAAGGATTGCAGACAAAGAAGGAAACAAGTTGGTGGATACGGAAAAAGTAGCATATATATTGCACTTGAAAAATATAAAACATCAAAGCTTACGCGATGATTAAGTTCTTCCTCAGACGAACATATACCAGATCCCGTGTCTCTTCCTCCATGTAACTGGCCCAAAGCCTGCTGCAAGGGTTCCCTTTCCTTTTTCTTCTCATCTATCAAGTCCCTGTACTGCTTATTCTCTTTATTTAAACCCTTTAAGAAACCAATCTTTTGTGCTCGATCAGCCTGCAAAAGATGAACAGACTTGATTAGAATCTTATCTTCATTTAAAGATAAGAAGCATGCAAAAAAGATAACAATACCGTGACAAATTCATTGATGGATGCAAAAGAAAACACTAACCTTCAGTTTCCTTAGTTTTTCAATGAGCTGGGATCGGGCTTGATTCTTCTTCTGTAGCCCAGTGTCAGCCTGATCCAATTTGACTTTGAGTTTCTGATCTTCATGTAACCTATACTTTACAAAATAAAAAGAATGTATCTGCTTAGGTGCAGGCCATTCATCAACTGCATCCTTGGGGAAGTTGACTTCAGCAGCTTTATTTTTTTCCCCTTTCGCCGGTTCATCCATACCACGGGATCCAAATGTTATTGGTTCGCTAAGCCCCATTACGTTGCTTATTTTCCCATTTTCGTTCAACTAACTGTTTTCTTCACCTGCAGTTTCCCCAGAAACATGGGGCAACTTAGATTCCACAACTTCCACGCCCATTATTTCCACAGATGGTAAGCACACAAAAGTGCGTTAAAATCTCGAATCCTGACAATATGGGAACATAAGTTACCAAAGGAATGTTCACATTTTACAGGTATCAGACAAACAAGGGATTAGAGTCAAATTGTTTAGTGGAGGTATCATGTCAAAATCAATCATCTAAAAGTACCAACACCAATTAATAAGTGAAAATTGAAAAAGTTTTAATCCTAGCTTCCTTGCAAAAGATTTTTATCAATACAAAACACCCTTCCATTACAGGCACAGAACTGCCAAATTCTTTGAACCAGTTGACTCACAAGTTATTAACCTTAGTGGAAGCTTTAATATGGAAGAGGATAAAAGTGCTATGAATGCTTGCGAGGGTATTTAAGTCTTTTTTATCATGATGATGTAAGAAATGGGACCTAAAATTCTGATAGGGGAGGTTAGTGGTATTTTTGAAATTATAGGGGAGGGGAGTGAGACTGAAAGAAACCTCAGGGGAGGTATCTGAAATTATCCCATTTAATAAAGTCACATATATGCAATCAATGGGGAAAAAAAAGAACGCGGAGGACCAAAAGGGTCCCGCACAGAGACCATAAAGAGCAGCCCAGGACGTCTGAAAACACGGAATATGGAAGCCAGTTATATCCGGTGGTATGAAACAGTAGTAAAAGGAATCGGTGCATAAAAAGGCGAGTGCTTTCTATGTAGCCTTCTTTGTTTGATTATACAACTAAAAGGAATAAACTTTTCTTACAGAAAAAACTTTGTGCATTAAAAAGCGAGTGCTTAATATGAAAATTTTCTAAACTGACTTTTCATTCTTGTTGTTTATGTCACACACACTAATATGTATTAAATTTCTTTGCATATGTGTGCATATTTTGTCTAAATTTTTTTAAAGATTAATAGTTGAGCCTCAATTAGACAATGTGCAAAGAATGGTTAGCCAAACCCATAAACAAGCTACACATGTTGAGATGGTATATTGGATATATGAACCACTTTCGAGTAGAATTTTTTGGAACCATGAAGGATAGGTTAATCCACATTATAATTTTGTTCTGGCCTCCAGTAATTTATTTCTTTCTTATTTTTTTTTTCTGTTGGCTATGGGGCTGAAATGGTGAGAGCAAATTATCAATACCAAATTAACATAGTATTCGAGCTACTTGGGAAGTATAGTTGACTAAAGAAAATGCTTCAAATAAGATTCTAGAACCCACTAATTCTATAGTAAATACAATCTCAATAAAATGATAAAGTCCTTTGTGAAGTATTTATTTGTCCAATTAACTTTATTTTACTGGTCAAAAACTAACTATTAGATTTACCATATAATTAGTTTAGATCCACGTAAGATTTCTTCTTATTGTCCTATATGCTCATTTCAGAACACGGACAGTGAGTCCCAGGCGGCCTTATACCAGCCATTGGACGTGACTAGCAATAAACAATGTCGCATCCTGACACGAGTTCGTGCTCAACCTGTCAGCTGTGTCAAAGGCAAAGAAGTTAGGGATTAGGCGCAACTAGGGCTGCAAACGAGCCGAGCCGAGTCGAGCTTTGAGTTAATCGAGCCGAGCCTTAGCTAAATTTTATCAAACTCGAGTTCGAGCTCGAGCTCGACGAGCTGGCAATTTTCGAGCTCGAGCTCGACTCGAATCAAGTCGAGCCGAGCTCGAGCTCGAAAAAAATAAAAAAAATTATTTTATTTTTTAAAAAAATAAATAAAATAATATTTTTTCTGAATAAATAATAAAATATTAAGGATATATCCGTAATTTCACTATGAAAATAAAAAATAAAAAAAATATATATAATATACGTAATTTTATTATTAAATAAAAATAAAAATAAAAAAAAATATATATATTCAAGCTCGCGAGCCGGCTCGCGAGCTAACGAGCTTAATATTTTGAGCTCGAGTTCGAGCTCGAGTTTGACTCGAGCTGGCTCGAGCTCGACTCGAGCTCGATTAATGTCGAGCTCGACTCGAGCTTGACTCGAGCCGCTCGCGAGCGGCTCGCGAGCGGCTCGATTCGTTTGCAGCCCTAGGCGCAACACAAGTCTCAATTCAAATCAGTTTATCTATCTCTGAGTGTGAATAGGTAGAGGAATGGTGTAAATAAATTTAAGATGTGAAGACACATAATTAAGGACAAAAAGATGGGGGATTTTTTGTTTTCGGATAAAGGGGGGAGATCGATTATTGAAAAAATGAAGCTCAAATTCGCTACAACTATTATATATTTAATCCTGCAACCTTTATGAAATGTAAAATTAATTACTAAACTAAAGTAACAATTTTTTTTTTTTTGAAAAATTGTTATATTTTCGATAAACATATTTTTCAATCACATTTTTTTTTTACATATATCAAATTATTACAGTAATTTTTAAAAAAAATTTAAAAAAAATGCAATCCAAACAAATAAATATATGCTATTCGTTTTAGCAAAGGTAGTACTTGCCCTTGGCAAGTAAACAAAGCTTTGATGAATGACTAATTAATAAGACAGTATAGTATATACTCTAATACTCCTGCTGTACCAGTAAACTAGTCAAGTTGTCAGAGCCGGGTGTGAAATAGGAAAAAAAAAAAAAGGCTGGCTGGAATCTTGGATATAAGGACACTTTTTGTCTGCAACCACTTCACACTCTCTAGTCCCTCTTCTAAAACTTCATCTCCCCTGCTCCAGAGAACGGAGAGGCGACAGCTTTCATACAGTAAAATAGCTAGGGACACTGTTTTTGTGTGCCAAGAGAGAGAGAGAGAAGTAAAGAAGAGAAGATGATTTGGAGCTCAAGAAGTTGCAAAAGGGTCTTTGTTTTTGTGGTTCTTTTAGCATCCTCAGCTGCTGTTGCACTGATTGAAGATGGTAAGCTCTCTCTCTCTCTCTCTCTCTCTCTCTAATCTTTGTTTCTCTACTCTTGTACTTTGGTGGTTAATTTTTTAGCTTTAATCTCTTCTATAGAGATTATTGACTGACAAGGCTGATTTTTTTGTGCTTTATTCTTGGTGGATTCTGCTGGTTGTATATGCTTTTGAGATCTAATCAAGGATATGCTATCTTTGTTTATCAATCTTTAGTTATGCTTTTTATTCCTAGTTTTATATGTCTAAAATGCAATGCGACCTTGCTGTTGGAACCCTAAATTGCCTTCAGAATTGGTATTTTTACCGATGTGTCTTCTTGTCTGCCATTCTTTTTTGAGAAATGAAAGGACTAGCTTTCTACAAGTAGAAAGAGGAATGCTTCATTATGTTCACTTTTCTCGTGTTAGTAACAAGTCGGGTGGGAGAAAAAGAGGAGAAGAGAGGGCGCCGAGGGAGGAGGGTTTGTAATTATGAACTGATTAAAGGAACATATATGGGTGAAAATCGAAGTCTGTGCCACAAATTATTTTCACTACTCTTACAAGTTACAGTGCCAATTAAATTGTGGACACTTTTGAAACTTTAGATTCGATTTTGCTTACTATGGAATGTAACCAAAGTTAAATAATTCAAGAAATCTGGCACAAAACCATCAGCGAAATTCTGTGTCAGAGCCTTAATTATTAAAATTTACTAGTGACACTAATTGGTACAGATACTTTCATCATTTTGTATATCGTGATAATTTACGGTGAATGTAGGTAATAAGTTACTATATCCTAGGTGTTACTTTCGACCTGGGCTTCATCAAATCAAAGTATGAATAATGATATGATATAGCTGGAAAATTCAAAAGAAACTTGGGTGTATGTTGGGGCCCAAGTATTTTTGGAGGTCAGATTTTAGTCAAAAAGTTAAGAGAAGCTGTTTATAATATGCGTCATTAGATCCTTAAAGTTTATGCTTATGCAGCAGCACAATTTAGATGCTACTTCTAGCATTTTTTTTGGGACATTTGACTCTAATTTTCACCAAATCTATGTATGTATAGAAAGTAACCGTAAAAAAAACATAGGTGTTTTAGGATATCGGGTTATGTTATTTCAAGATCGAGGCCTCTCAAAACGATTTTTGTCCACTTCAGTCGGCAAAACTTTGATTTAATTGTAAAGCTTGTTAACTAATATAACTTAGTGGTGTAAAAGTTACTATTGCATCAAACTTAAAAAACAAAAAAAAAAATCCGTCTGATAAAAAAAAGATCAAACTTGAATGAATTTATATTAAATAGGACAAAATGCCCCAATGACGCTCAAGCTATTATGAAATTCAATTTTTGGCTCTCGAACTATTAACTGATAAGTTTTAACCTGTCAACTAATTAAAACATATAATTCTAGTTCTTCTGTCAGCTTGAATCGTTATATCTAACAGAAATAAAGGATTCATGAGATGCTAGTGATTCTCAAACTATTATAAATCCAACTTTTGATCCTCCAATTATTAGCTGATAATTTCTAACCCTCTAACTAATTAAAACGTAGAATTCTATCTTTTCCGTCAACTTGAGTCGTTATATCGAGTAGAAATATCTATTGATAAAGAATTTTGAATGTGCCCAACCAAGTGTTTGACAAATCAAAAAGCTTTAGATATAGTGATGTAAAATTTGGAGGAATCTCATTAGAGAATTGATTATTTGAGAGAATTAGAGAGTTCAAACTTGGAAGAACCAAGACTTGTTGGAATATTCCTAAAAAATGAATTGTATGCCAGATTTATGTCATTAAGAGAAGCACATAAATCCAATGAATTTGGAGCAACGCCGAAAAATGAGTTAAATTCCAAATAAAAACAACTCGATTAATTTAAGTTACCTATCCTTGCTAAAATATCTCTATTAGGGATTTTGCGTTTTAGGTTTTCAATTAATTTTGGTCAAGTTCAGCAATTGGATGATAAATTAGTTTATAAGTCAAATTGGAGTAAAACAATTTTACCCCGACACATGTTCTATAAAGACAAAAACACCCCTAGGTTTTACCTTTACTGTGCATGTGGTGATGTTTTTGTTCGACATAACGATTTAAATTGAGGAAGTGTTAGAATTATATATTTTAGTTAGTTGGAAGGGTAAAATTTATCAGTTAATAATTGAAGGGTCAAAAATTTAACTTTACAATAGTTTGAGGGCCATTGTTGTGCATGTCATGTTATTTTTGTTAAACATAACAGCTTAAGCTAGCAGAAGGGCTAAAATTATTTGTTTCAATTAATCGAAGGGATAACATTTATCAGTTAATAGTTAGAGGGTTAAAAGTTAAATTTTATAATAGTTTGAGGGTCATTGGAACATTTTACCTTAATATTATACAAATAATATTAATCACAGGGAGCTCTCACTTCCGAGATTTCAGCAATTTAACGGTGTTACCCTTCATTGGGTTCGGCGACGTTAGGCGCGGGGAAAGCAAAAGTCCAGCTTTAGGCTGGGTTTTGGGGACCCTACGTGTTCTACTGCGGCTCCTTGAACTTGGCTAAAGTTTTAGCCTTTTTGGGGCCCATTTTCTATTTGTCTTCTCATGCAGCTTCCATGATCCATCGTATCTGCGACAAAGTAATCGGGCTTGTAACGGGGCCCACCGAATAACTGTTAAATTCTGAACAAGTTTCTTGGCAATCATCAGGAATGAAAATGGCCTTAATGGGTTGAAGTGATCTCTCTCTCTCTTTTATTTTATTTTTTTCTGAAGAGACGATAAATTTAATCTATCTTATACTAAAGGGAAGGGGGCAGGTCTAAGGAGGCCCAGAGATAATTTCATAATTAATTTGGGCCATTAATTTGTACATGTTAATTTCATAATTAAAATTTAAATGAATGGATCAGATTCTCTAACTATACTCCCTCAGTTTGATTGAAAGTATCTTTACTTTTTATTTTGAAATATCTAGAAATATTTGATATCTTACTAAAGTCAAAGTTTTTTTTTTTATATCTTTTTTGAATATCATCTCCATCTTTATCTATTTAGAGGGCAACTTTAAAAACAAATCTACTAACATAACTATCTAAGTCACTACTATTTTAAAAAAAAAACTATCAAGTCACTATTATTGAAAGTTAGAATCCTGAAACGCAACCCATAATTTGGGATGAAGGGAGTAATTTCCTAGAAGAATTTCCTACGAAGATTACACTTACATGAGTTACATTAGATATCAGAGTAACTAGTTCTTTGATTTATGTTTTGCTTCTCTCTTTATCCCATTAACAGTCTTAACGTCTATAAGTTTTATGGTTTAACTAGCTAGTTTTCGTAGTGTTACAACTTAAATAACTTATAATCGTTGTCTTAGGCTCCTTGAGTTTGACCGCATTACAGCTATATAAATTTACCTGCAATAGTATTTCTTACAATGAGAACTGCTTATTACATACTTCCCAGTTTCCTTTTAAATTATTACAAAAATTAAAATTAAATTGACTGCATTTAGCTGGTGGACTAAACTTTACAACTTTTGTCGTAAATTTCACTCCTTTAAATATTTTATGCAAATTGAAGCACAGCATATTCTTAGATGAACTTGATTTGTAGGTGTGCTGATCTACTTATCGAAATAAAATTAATGACACAAGCAGATCATTTTGTAAACATTTAAGTGTTTAAATATAAAACAAATGGATAAAAAATTAAAGAGAAAGTAACAGAGGGAATCCCAAGCCATATTGGGTCCATTGGAGGTAGGGCTGCAAACGAGTCGAGTCGAGTCGAGCTTTGAGCTAATCGAGCCGAGCCTTAGCTAAATTTTATCGAGCTCGAGCTCGAGCTCGAGCTCGACGAGCTGGCAATTTTCGAGCTCGAGCTCGAAAAAAATAAAAAAAAATTTTTATTTTTTAAAAAAATAAATAAAATAATATTTTTTTCTGAATAAATAATAAAATATTAAGGATATATCCGTAATTTCACTATGAAAATAAAAAACAAAAAAAATATATATATATAATATACGTAATTTTATTATTAAATAAAAATAAAAAAATATATATATATATATATATTCAAGCTCGCGAGCCTAACGAGCTTAATATTCTGAGCTCGAGTTCGAGCTCGAGTTTGACTCGAGCTGACTCGAGCTCGACTCGAGCTCGATTAATGTCGAGCTTGACTCGAGCCGCTCGCGAGCGGCTCGCGAGCGGCTCGATTCGTTTGCAGCCCTAATTGGAGGAGGGATCTTCTTTCAAAGCCAAAAAGAAAAATCTGGAGAAGCTGTTCCTTTTTTAATTTTCTATTTTTTTTTTTTTGGGGTGGGGGGGGCCGGGAGGGGGTAATATGCGGATTACATCCCTATGAAAATCACAAATATGCTGATTAACCCTCATGTAAAATATAAGTTAATGTTGTAGTACTTCACAAATCCAAAATCAAGCAAAATAGCGCCTCTAGCTATCAAGTTGCTTATTTTACCCGTTAGTCAAAATCAAAATTTTCCTTGTACAATTTCATTTACTCTTTCAAAAGAAAAATGTACTCTTTTTTCTTTTTAAGTGGGAGGTCTTGACTCTACCACCAACCCAACCCTCCCCAAGAAAAATGTACTTCATTAACCTTTTGTTCTTAGTTATTCTTATTTTCAATAAATGTGTAAATTTGAAAATTTTAATTTATAAAATTGGGAGTGTACTTCAGTCATTTCATCTGAAAATTATTACCATTACTATTACTAACCGGTGGAGTGGATATTTTACTAGATTTTGAGTTCGCAAGATAATCATATTTTTATTTTTTTGTGATTTCTCCGACTATAATTCACATTTTACCTTTATTTTATTTTTTGCTATCTGGTTAGGAATATTTTTTCTTGTTATTTTTTATGTGTTTATTCTTTTAATGGGTTAGGATATGTCTATGGCATAATGCATTGATCTTATAGTCAGCTTTTTGGTTTGTATCATATGTAAATGGTTTTTAAAATTGAACCTGGTAATAGTCTATTTCAAGAAAAAAAAAATGACGTGAATCATAATATTCCTGATTTTACACAAACCCTTAACGGTGTGCACTATCACATGGTCCTTAGCATTTCTTCTTATTAGCGAAAAAGTTCATGATATCTTTTAATTTCTTTCCTTGCCGGTTTCAATAATTTAGTCTTAAAGAACGCTGGGGCCACAACAGCACGCTTAATCCGAAATCATTACATATTTACTTTTTTTTTTTCTTGATTTTACTTATTTTAAAGGGTTAGTATAAATTAGTTATTTTTTAGGATTTTTTTTTAAATTTTACTATAACTCTAGATTTTGTTGCTAGACCTTCGTGCCTTTGCTTTCCACCGTCTTGCTGCTTAAATGTTTGGATGGTGAAAAATTAGCAGAATATTCTGCAATTAAGGATTTAGCAGCCCTTTTTTTCAACGATTGGAGAAATTCATCCTTATATGGATACAAATTACAAAATCATTTGCCGTAATTTCATCTCTTCTGGTTATTTATTGAACATACTAATGATGGTTAGACAAACTGTAATAATAATCTTCTGCACCTTTTGCTAATTTTACCCGGTCCAAGAATTAAAACATTATTTTTCCCATTTTGATGCATATAACAAGTACAAACTGCTGATATCTTTAAGTAGATGTAATCCTTTAGTTCCTCATTATGTGTGATCCTTTAGTTCCTTATTTTTTCGTTATTATCTTTCTCATTATGGTTCCTTTTTTCTCATTATTGAAAATATTAGGAAACAAAAATGCGCATATTTATGTTTTTTTCCCTAGGCCTCAAATATGTTTCTATTTTTGCAGCATGCACGCTATGATTGGACGTTTTAGAAGTTTTTGTAAGAAAAAAAAAATACTGTAATATTATCATATATGTGAGTTAAAAATGTAATTGAGAAACGTGTCAAAGAAATATTTCAAAAATCTTTTCAGGAAAAGCTCAGAAAGTGTGAAATTGCCAATCGGTTGAAATATTTGTACCTCAGTCACTAACTTGTTTTTTATGTAGTTTTGATCCCCATGCCTTTTAATTTTGCAGGTTCACTGGTCAACGGTGATTTTGAGACCCCTCCACCAGGAGGTTTCTCCCCAGACGCACAATTCCCAGATGGGCCCGCCACAATCCCTAGCTGGAAATCAAACGGCACCGTAGAATTAGTCGAATCGGGTCAAAAACAAGGTGGGATGATCCTGATCGTACCTCAGGGTACACATGCAGTGAGGCTCGGAAACGACGCCGAAATTAGTCAAGAAGTCAAAGTAGAAAAGGGTTCCATCTATTCGGTCACGTTTAGCGCTGCTCGCACGTGCGCTCAGCTAGAGTCACTTAACGTGTCTGTTCCGCCTGCGTCACAGACAATTGATTTGCAGACTTTGTACAGTGTTCATGGCTGGGATTCTTATGCGTGGGCCTTTCAGGCAGACGAGGATGACGTACGCGTTGTGTTTAAAAATCCTGGCATGGAGGATGACCCCACTTGTGGGCCCATCATTGATGATATTGCCATCAAGAAGCTTTTCGTACCAGATAAATCCAAAGGTTGGTTTCTCATTTTAATATGAAATCTGCATGTTTCTTAGTTTCTGCCTTAGCTATGAGGAGTTAAATTTGGCCCGCAATGACTTGGGCCTGTTCTGTCCAGTGTATTTGTTTGAATTGCCCAAAATTTCCAAACATTAAGGTCCTTTTGAAATTTGAACTGATAGTTTACGTGGAAAAATTTTAGAATTTTTTCGGACACATATTTTTAGGAAAAATAATTCAAAACGTCATTCACATTTCACTAAATGAATTTTTTTATTCTTCACTTTTAAAATGTTAATTTTACGTCCCTTATAAATTCAAATCATAGAATTTAATCTAAACTTAAGTTTTCAACCACTTTTTAATTTAAAATCACTACGTGACTCACATGTGATCAGTTTTTAAATACAAAAAGGTCATTTCCCACTTATTTAGGTGCAAAACTAAATATGGATTGGTTCAAATTTTTTTTAGGAAAAAAAAGAACACAGATTCTACCTTTTTTAGAGTCAAAAATGAATGTGAATCGAGTCATTTGTTTAACTATAAATTATATCTAACCTTTTTTGCTCTTGAAAAACAACCACATAATGAAGTCAAGATAAAAAAGTTATTGAAAATTTAGATTGGGAACAAATTTTGCTGACTTGAATTTATAAGTAAAATTAATATTTTAAAAGTAAGGGAAAAATTTATTAGGCAAAATGTGAGGGATATTTTAAACGATTTTTTTCATTTTTTAATCATCATTTTGCTTCACATATATCCCATCATTAAATTATAGTTTTCTACAATAATTTTAAAAAGTTACAATCCAAACAGGACATGAGATAATTGACGGGATCTCTACTTGGGAATAAAAAATGAAAAAAGGAAAATTTTAATAGTATTATGTGATTGGCTTAAATTCTTGATGAAAGTGTGAAAAAGGTTCATCATTGTGTATTGAATCTTGAGCTCAGTGAAATAATTCCTGGGTCCCACTTGAGTTTGAATGTACTAGTGTGTAGTTTACTAGTTAGTGACAAAATGATTGAGCAATTCTTTGGACAAAATGATTGACATTAAGATTTAATCTTCCCAAAGCCTTTAATTAAATCATGCTACTGTTAAATCTTTGATTACTGAGCATACAGAAAGTGACGGAGAAAAGTAGCATTTTATCAGTTTTTTGGGCCAAGTGGTTTTCTGTCCTGTTAAACCTAACATGGCTATTTGATGCAATTGCCTTCTGATCATTTGACTCTGATCGTTCATATAAAATTATTTCAGTCCTATCACTACTTAGATTTCAATTCCATGTTTGTGAGATGGCAGTAAAATTTTGTTGAATCTGCTAAATCGTCCATATAATTTCTGTTACAAAATACTAATCATCTTACCTCGAAATGTCAAGAGTAGAGGGGTGAAAAATTTTCCATATAGGCAACTACCATTTTTACTTTTGTTCTTTAATGGAAAAATTGGGGATCTTTTTTCTTTTAATTATTAAATTAATTTGTTTATTGCATGTGATATTTTACACCAATGAATGAAACTATTCGAGAATAACTGGATGATAACAAAATTATTAGTGACTGGAATGTCTTACTTAAAAATGAACGAATAGTTTCTTGATTTGGGTTAGGAAATTGTTGAATAACAACGTGAAAACAATAATAATCCAACAAGAAAATAACGTCGGTCTTTTCTTTTTCATGGACTTAAGTAAACTTAAGCAAGAACTACTAAATGTTGATCCTTTACCTCTCTGCAGATAATGCAGTACTTAATGGTGATTTTGAGGAAGGCCCTTGGATGTTCAGGAATGCTTCACTCGGTGTCTTGCTCCCAACTAATCTGGACGAAGAAACATCCTCATTACCTGGTTGGATAGTGGAATCCAACAGAGCAGTGCGGTACATCGATTCTTACCATTTCACAGTCCCAGAAGGCAAACGAGCTATCGAATTGCTCTCTGGAAAGGAAGGCATAATCTCCCAGATGGTGCAGACGAAGCCAAACCAACATTACAGATTAACATTTTCGTTAGGCCATGCTGGGGATTCATGTAAGCAACCTTTAGCTGTAATGGCCTTTGCTGGTGATCAAGCTCAGAATATTCATTACACTCCAGATTCGAATTCGACATTCCAGTCAGCGAATCTGAACTTCACAGCAAAAGCTGAGAGGACTCGCGTCGCATTTTACAGCATCTATTACAACACAAGAACTGATGACATGAGCTCTTTGTGTGGACCAGTGGTGGATGATGTTAGGGTGGAAAAGTCGGGCTCTCGCGACATCAAGCTTCAAGGGTTCAGATTAACAATGTGCTTGTTTCTTCATTTCTTTCTTTTGCTTTTGGTTTAGGTTATGGTGATCGTCTAGCTACGGTATCTGTTTGAATCTTGGTAAATTACATTCTCTAATCTATATGTGTTTCATGTGATTTTCTGGTTTTGCAATGAGAAATGGGAAGGGGCTCATTTCATTGATCTAGAAATAGCAGAATGCTTCGCCTTACATTTGTTTTCCCTTCTCTCTCCTATTTAAAAATTGAGAGCTATTTGTTTCACAATCAGGAATCGCAATGGTTATCATAGACCCTATAGTCAGTATGGGCTTTTGGTGATTCCTCCCCAATATGTTCGTTTTATCAACTGGATGGGTTTCATTATAAAATTGATTGTTTGGTTTGCTTATGCTCAAGAATGGCTTTCAAGAAAATTTTAATTTTTTTATTTCAAACATGTCTTTATATTTCTTATTCCATATTTGAAACAAATTTTGAATTGATCTTGTCATGTATCTGTTATTGGGTAACATAATTATATCAATTATTTGAGTGCATAAAATACACATTATTTGTGTGTAATTCACCACATGCTTGTGGTTGGCAATGACTTGTTCTGAATTGATTTTGATTTTGTAAAAGCTGATTTTATAAAATTCATTTTTAAAAAATCAGATTTTTAAAAAATAACTCGTGCTCATTCACTGTTAAAAATGACATTTTAATAAATGCATAGATGTTATCGGAAAAAGTTAAAAAGCTGATTTTGGCAAAAAAAAAAAAATGGCTACATTACCCTTATATGCTACATAAATGAACATTTGTACTAATTAAATAATTTTTTATCTAATTAATTACTTTTTTTTTGAAGATTTAATGATGGATGAGAAAAACAAAAACACATAGATAAATTTGGAAGTGAAATGACAAAATGAAAAAAATAGAAAGATAATAAAAGTTACCTAATCTTTAGGTAATTTAGTAATTACATTGAAATTTGAATGCTAATTTTGTTTACATGAAAAAGTAGGACAGAATCAGAATCCAAAGTACCTCAAAACCTGCTTCTAATTTTCAGCTTTTTTGGGCCCAAAAAAGAATCTGAAATTAGTTTTTCAAAATCAGTTGAGAACAAAATAAAATCACTTTTCAAAAATCAAAAACTAAAATCAGATTTCCAAAATCAGTTGAGAACAAGCCCTAAATCGAAAATTTATGTAATCCAATGGAAAAACTACTAAGAGGGCTCTTTAATTTAGTCTGAATTTCTACCAATCTAAGAACAAAAGGAACATCAAGGAAAAAGAATATTGCAACAACGCAGCTGAGAACACCCCTATGTTATGCCCCATTTTTTAAACAAAAAAGAAAGTGTGTTAAAAAATGGATTTTTATTTCAAAAACAAAGAAAAAGAGGCCTAAAATGTGACTTTGAAAAATGTGATGATTTTGGCCCAAAAAGATAGTCTAAAAAGGGTTTTAGAAAAAGAAAATTGCCACTTGACATTGAATTTAGATGTACCAAGTAATCCAAAATTATTTATAGTAAAAAAATGATAAAAACCTTTTTGATGATTCCGGATCTTTGAAAATAAAAAAAAAAGGTTTGGTACTCACAATTGGAAAAAAGAAAAGCAAATATTTGATCGATTCGAATCTAAAACATACTTTCAACCTAACTTAAGTTAATTGCGAGATTTAGTCAAAATTTTCCTAATCTAACCATTAAATTATTACATTTTGATATTTCTTAAATATATGTAAACTTAAACCTAAATGGGGTAGGCTTGGGGATGAAATATCTTTTCAAAGTTCATTCGATACTAATCGCATTAATTGCAAAGCCCAATAATGATCCCCTGAAAAGATCACAAGAATGCAAAGATGAGACTTGAAGAAAAAGAAAGATTATTAAAACTTATATAAATGGTCAAAGAAGTAGAGATGCAATATAATGGATACAGGAGACTAAAACTCGTAACACGATTTTCCTTCTTATAAAGAGATAATAGAGTGTTAAGACTAGAAAAGCCATATTCGTCCATTTTTAATATTTGAAAGGTGACTTTTCTAACCTAAACAAGCAAATGGACTAACTTATTTTCTAATTTCCTAAATGAAATTCAAGTTTAAATGATATAATTAGCGCATATAGGGACAAAGGAATAATATAAGAAATAACATCATACAAATGAGAAAAATAACTTAAAATAGGAAAAAGGCATGAAAATGCGATGAATGACATGTAAAGGATGAATCTAACACATGGATGATCTAAGGGTTTAATATTGGACTAACCCATTTCTACAAATTAAGTTTTCACTGACATTGGATTAGTAAGGCAATGAAGGGAAAAGTCACAACTAATGTTGAATTACTGTAGTTACGTAATGTATTTATTATTTATAATAAAACAAATAAATCATAAATCAAAATAAGTAAATACATAAGAGCACAAAGAGTACATTACACATAACACATAAGTAAAGACATAAGAGCACATAGAGTACAAAACCTAACTATTATATTGAAGACCCTAACTGCAATCTACAATGGGAAATGTGAAAAAACAAATCTATCTAATCTATCGATTATATTTGCCTATCTAACTATATTTCTTGCAAAAAGAAGATATAATTGTTGGAATTAATCCTTAATTTTGATGATAACTAAATAAAATGATGATTTGGACTAACAATTTCATTTGAGCAGGTGCCAAGTACAATCAAAGAAAGGAAGAAACTGAATCAAATCAAACAAAAAGAACGAGTATCTACTGTGTGAGGACCTGTAAATTTTCTTTCTTTTCTAATATTTTATTTTATTTTCTCGCATGCATTTTCTTCATTATACCCTAATATATTGATTTTTCAGAGATTGTTATAAGTAAATATGGTTTTAAATCATTTTTGTTAGTATAAGTTAGTTCATGAGAAATTGGGAGTGTATATTGAACGTGGGACCCGCTAGTGCGTTAAGTGAGGGAAATTCAGCCAATTAGGTCAAGTTGTGCATAAAGGGATTTAAATACTAGGTGTTAGGAGATAATTAGAGGTTACCTAGATGGATTAACCATGGGGAGACAAGAAGATAATCTTAAGCAAAAGCAAAGTGACAAGTGTCACTTTCCTATTCGAGTTGACTTGCCTAACTTTTTTTTTTACCTTTACCAAAAGGTCAATTTTGACTCAAATCATCTTCATTTTCATACCATCTTGGTCGAACCTCTCTTGAAAGAAAAGAAAAAAAAGTTTCAACCTTTCAGCTTCCATTCTTGATTAAATCTTGAAATCCAACCGATTAACTCTTGAATTAGTTCACAAAATTAACTTGCTAAGGAAGTCTGAAGGTCTTGGTGGAGTTGTTTTGAAAGAGAAACCCCTAAGCTACTACCTTTCTTGAGGAGTTAAGGTATGTTGATTGAAACTCACTCTTTGTTCCTAATAATGCTCAATTGGTGACTTATGGTAGCTAATTAGGCGATTTTATGGAAGATTTCATGGATTAAAGTGAAGTTAACTAAATTTCTGATTTTTTGGGGATTTTTCTGTTTTCATATGATGATTATGGTTGGCCTTGGATTGATGGTTCTAAATTGTGTTAAAGGGTTCCCTTGTGCATTAATTGCGAAAAATTTCAGCTTGTGCAGAAAATTTCAGTGTTAGGGTTCCAATCTGCTATGTTCTGACCGGCTTTATTAGTGCATGTTAGAGGCCGAATCAGGCTTAGCTTAAAACATGAAAATTGTAGCAAATGGTGTTCTAGCTGCCTGCAAAATTTCAGCTCAACCGGAGCACCGTAGCCCATGAAATTACTGAAATACCCTTGACTGCCCATGAGCCCTGTTTCGCGGGCAGATTTCTGTTTTCGTGGGGATTTCCATTTTTTACTATGAAAATGCATGATTTGGCTTTAGAGGTCTTCATAAGAAATGTAGGTATATGTTTTGGCTTCGAAACGCCAGAAGATACGTTTCAATCCGATAAGTGTAGCTTTAGTTGTGCTTATTGTGTCGAAGGGTGTATTTTACAGTCTATGATGTGTATGTGGTTGATTTGAGATGAATTAGTGTTGATTGTAGGATGGAAAAATAAAGAAATATAGGGGATATGCTGTCCAAATTTTGGGAGTGTAGGATTTCTTCAAGTTTGGTTTGGTTTGGGATATATATAAGAAGGGCTTTTGGGGTGGTTCGAGTCCTAGGTCTTCATGTTACCTTTTCACCCAAAAATCATGTTTTGCGCCCTTGCATGAGTCATTATTTGGTGAGGTCTACAACTTGTAGTTGAGCCTCATTTGTGCATTTTATTTACTGAATTTGTGGCTATGGGAACCATAATTATTTATCTTGGTTATTTTAGGGTTTCTTGGTAATTAGAACCCTACTTTGGTTGAAACGTTTGAAGTATCCTTGTTTTAACCGGTGAGTGTACCACTCCCCTGAATTATTGTTAAACTAGTTATCTGTACTTGCAAATTGCTATTTGAATGTCTTTCCCGACTGTTTATTTTGTACGAGACGAGGGTGTACTTTATCACACTCGCTCTCTGGCCTGTGTGACTTGTTTCCTGTATATACTTGAATCTATTACCTGCGCCAGTTATAATGTCGTTTGGAAGTACATCCAACGACCTTCCTGTTAAATTTGAGCTCAACCTCATGGGGAGTCAATTGGATCGAGCCAGCAAGGGTTTGGTCGAGAAAATTTAACAATCCATGGGTGCCTGTTTCTGGGAAATCTTTAGGTATTGGAGACTCTAAATTTTCGGTATACTCGAGTATTACCATTCCTGTTCTTGTTTGGCGTTCGGGCCCGGTAAGGGGTATGTTTGGTGATCAGGATTTTGGTGTAAGCGGGGTCTACGGACATGTGTGTTTCCTTAAATGTTGACGGAGGCTCAACTAAGTTGGATCAAGTATTGCAACGGGGGTTTGGCTCCTGAGAGCCACATGTATTCTTTAATTTGTGGTGTTCATTCATTTCTATTATTTGACGTGCATATGTGCTCTAAAAGTGATTTCTCATGATTTCTACTGTTTCTACTTATGGTACCTCATTGAGCTTCTAACTCATCTCGTTCCGTTATCTTTGTTTTCCTTATAGGGAACCATCTTTTGGACCAATGATCATTTTGAAGAATGAATTGAGCTTGTATAAATACCCTTTTGTATAGCTCCTTGGAAGTTGGGAAAACCCTAAATGTACCTTGATCCAAATATTTCCCTTTTGATTTGTAAATTTCAAATGCATGTGTATAAAACTGTTTAACCATGTTCCTGTATCCTATTTGGTTTGGAAATGTTTTCTCTCGAGTTATATAACGTTACCTGTATTTGATTGGATTCTGGTTGGATGGTGACGTGGTAGTCACTATTCATTAGCGATTCTGATTTTCTTTTTTCGTTTTTCGTTTTGCGATTTTGAATCGTGTAAGCGCGCTATTTTACTTCGGAACATTTTAGATTGTTTATAACTGCCTTAGTAGTCCTGGCGAGAGTTGGACAGGCAGTCCGCTAACCCCTTTGGCACGCCCTAGGGGAAGGTGGGGCTGTCACATATTGGACGCTGGGATCAGATGCCAGGCAATGTGTGACGCCCCGAAAATTATGAGTGTGAGAACCCGTAAAAACCCTAATCTTTTCCGAGAGTTTTATTTCCTTTAATAGCATGTTTTCTGCATTTCCTGGCTTAGAAAATTTTTCCTGAGGAATTTTTATGAGTAATTATAGTTTTTAGATAATTTTTCTAGCCTTGGTGAGTTTTTAGAAAATTAAGGATAAATAATGGACGTGGGACCCACTAGTGCGAAAAGTTCGAAAAAATTCGGCCAATAAGGTTAAGTTTCGGATACTGTGTAAAATTTATCGGGTGTTAAGAGATAAGGAAAGGATGTGAGGTGATTGATGTGAGAGGAAACAAAAGGGTTGACATGCATTTATGAAGTGCCACATGTCACTTTTTGGTTGGTTGTCCTTGTAGACAACTATTCACCCTTTTTGACCTTTTGACTACTTGGGTTAAATATCTAAAAAATTAACCAAAAATCACCATTGTCTTCAACCTCTTGGCCGGCCCTCTCACTAAGAAAAGGAAAGAAAACTTCTTCAATTGTCAAGCTCCCAACTAGCTCAATCTTCCAAATCAAGTGCATAAATTAGTTTCTACTCCATAAAATCTTTCTAGTTGGTGTTAGTGGTTGGTTTGGTGAAGTTTTTGGAAGAGCTAAGGTGTCCAACATCTCTACCTCTCTTGTTACTAGGTGAGTGGTGAGTGGTGTGTGTATCTTCCTCCTTCACTTAATAAAGCTTAGGTTATGCTTAGTAGTGGCTAAAGTGATGATATATATGGTTTATTTCTTGGTTTGAAGTGAATTGGTGAAGTTTTCATTTTATTGATGAATTTTCTGGTTTAATGTAATCATGGTGTTGTGGTTGTTTATGATGATTGATAATGAGGAGTTATGACTCTAGTGGATGGAAATGATTGATATTTGCAACCAATTTTGGGTTTGGATTGAAACATGAAAAGTTAGGGTTCATAAACCCCCTTTTCTGTCCGGTATTGGATCAGGTGGTTAGAGGCCGAATTGGTCTTTGCTTAAAACATGAAAGTTGTAGGTATTGATGTGTTGGAGGTGCCTGTAAAATTTCAGGTCATTTGGGGTAGTGTAGAGTGAGATATGGCGTTTTTACTGTTGCTGTTCTGGGTTGATCAGAATGCGAAAACTGCACTTGTAATTGGCCATTTTGACTGGAATTGCTTTGGTTTTAGATGTTGGTGTCTTCTGATGAAATGTAGCTGGATGTCTTAGCTACCATATGCCTTTGGAATCAATGCATTTGGACTTGTATAGACTGAGTTGGACTAATTACAGCATTGAGTAATTTGCAAACCTGCAATTACGGTTCAGGTTGTGGTATTCTGCATTTTTGACCTAGTTGTGCTAGGATTTGGACTGAGTGGCCTTCTACATTGTTGTAGCCCTGTTTCTTGGCTTCGAAACGGTGGGTCAAATGCAGCGGAAACTGATTCCAATCGTGGAACGTATACTTACATCCATATCAATTTCAAATATTTATACAAGACCAACTCGTACATAAAATAGATCCAAACTTAAACTGTACACGATATAAGCCATCCAGTCACGTGAATAAGCACTCCAAGCTTTTCTTCACCTTGAGCCCTGTGGGGGGGGAAATAAAATATTTTGGGGTGAGCTAGAAGCTCAGCGAGTAACCAGAAAATCATTAATCAAATCGGTTTCATAATAGTTCATTTCAATGATGTCATATAGCAATGATGTCATAAATCAAATGATAAATCCGGAAACAACTACAACATTTGCAAAATAGTAAATATGGATTATCAATAATTCAAGAAACATTTACAATGGAAAACGATAGTAACATTCATGAAAGGATACATTCATTCTCCTGACATTTCCTCGCTCATTTGGTCATTCATTTCATTCATGACTGTTTACTGTTATACTGAAATACTGCACTGGCTATATGAGATATTGAATTGCATTCTTGGAAAACTAATTTGGTGTCGTTTGGATGAATATCCAACGGCTTTAATATATCACTGAGCTTAACCCCGGTAGGTAGTCAATTGGATCGAGCCAGCGCGGGTTTGGTCGTGAAAATTGTCATGCCATGGGAACTGTACTGAGGAACCCTGTAGTAATGAGACTCTTGGTTCCGGTATACTCGAGTATTACCAAAAGCTACTGAATTGGAGTGCGGGCCCGGTTGGGGTATGTTTGGTGGAAGGAATGGAGTGAAGTGAGGTCTACGGTTAGTACTCATAAACGTTGACGGAGAGTCAATGAGATTGGATCAAGAACGTAAGCGTGGGAATGGGCTCTTGAGAGCCGTCCGTATCCTTTTACCGACTTGTTTTACTTCTTAATTGTGTACTTGAAATGAAAGATTATGCTTATGTGATCTTTGTTGCTTATGTGGTAGTAACTCACTGGGCTTAAGCTCATTCCGTTCCATTTGTTTTCCTTACAGGAAAATGATCACTTTTGGAAGGGTTGTACTAGCAAGTTGAGCTCATGTAAATGTATCTTTTGAATAGCTCTTCGAATGAAACCCTAATGTGTATTGGGTTCACTTTCTTTTGATTGGCAAACCAAACATGTATATTCGTAATGAATGGTTTGATATGCCGCTTTGGCTTGAAAATGTTACATTTCAATGTATGCATGTTTGGTTGATATTTGGTTGAATTTCGGATCAACTCGTATTTCAAACGGCAAAAGAAAAATTTTGGCTACTCTTGGCCTAGTATCTGGATTCTGACGTGGCCGGTACTGTTTATCATCGGCTTCGATTTTTCTTCGTTTTTTTTTAATTTTTATTTTGTAATTTTGACTTGTTTGCGCGCAATGGTATGTTCCGGGACGTATGAGATCGACATAAACTGATCCGTTAGTCCTGGCGAGAGTTGGGCAGGCAGTCCGCTAACCCCTTTGGTTCGCCTTAGGGGAAGGTGGGGCTGTTACACAATGGATTGGACGTCCGACAAACAATGACAACACATCGAACGCAATTCTTCGAACATGTGATATACAAGGGAATTTATCGGATGAATAGATCGGACGTAGAAGGCTAATATCATCCATTCAAAAAAATTCAAGACAAGAAAGTAAAACTCCCGTTTCTGTCAAAAGAAGAACTACTTGGACACAATGCATCTTTTGGCCGTCCGACAAAAGTTGAGAAGAATATCTTCAACATCTATCGGATGCACGCATTAGACGCAATCAAATGCACCAAACGTCAAAGGACTTTTGCCTAAATTAATTACAAACTCTCAAGAGTGATTTTAACTAGCAAAATACTCTCCTTTTACACTTAGATATTGTTTGTGAGGCGAAATCATTGTAAAATCTTTTCAAACTTGAGTGGGTCATTCAATTTTTAACTTTGTAAGGGTTAACTAGAGTTAGTTATAGAATTCTTTGGGTCACTTGACAAGTGCTTAGGGGTGAACAAAGAGTGATCTCTTCATTAAACAAGATTGATTTGCTTCACCAAATTAAAGAAGCATCATTAGTGGAATAAAACTTCAAGTGTAGTTAAATTTGGAAGTTGTTGGTTTGCACTATCTTATTCTTTCTCTCATTCTCTTATTTTACTTATCTACTTGTTCTTTATTGCTTTATTCTACTAAAAAATACTTGGTTGTTGTGTAAATAAGTGACTTGATCACTTAGGCAATTTGGTAAAATTTAATTGTGTAAAATTGCCTCTAACTCAACTAGGTTATTAATCAATCTGATTCACCCCCTCTTAGGTTGCTTTGGAACCTTACAATAACCTACCTATTACATCTTGGGTATTCAAGTATCCTCCAAATAATTATAAGGCTTGAATTAAATAAATAATCTTATAAATAGCTTAAAGTAAAAAAAGAAAAAAATAAAACAGATTGACACGTAAGAGCACATAATTAGAATTTAAAAGATAATAAAGGTACCTTCCTTTTGAAGTAGTGGTTAAATGAGGGAAGGAAGAATTACCTATTATTCAAAATCAACAAAAGCGTCAAGGCAATGACAATTTTTCGCTACAGATAAAAAAAATTTTGATTCATTAAAAAAACTAATGTCACAAAACTAGTAATAAACTAACATTCCAAACATGAACGAAGGATCAAAGAGTGAAGGACAATCTTAATGATACAGGCATAAAAAATTCTTTGGGACTAAAGTGATAAAAAGTAAAAGTGTTAAGGCAAAAATATACAATTTTAAAATCTAGGGGCAAATGCAAGTTCTACAAAAATAAGTTTTTTAACTTACCTTTTACTCATAATCCACTAAAATTTAGACTAATTTAACTACCAAAATAATTTTTGGGCCATCAGAACAAAACTATTTACATTATTTTCCAAAGTTAATAAATTCACTTGAACTTTAATTAACTTGAAAAAGTTGAATTGATTCACCACAACATGCATGAACATCATAAAGAAGGCCAAGAATTCAAAAAGCAAAATTTTATCTATTTTCACAATATTCGGGGTCTTAGTATAATTATGCAAAATATAGGGGCAAAGTGCAAATATTGTTAAGAACTTATCACCAACAAAGTTTCAGAAAATTAGAGAAAGCCTAAAGTACACAAAAATGTCCAAAACTACATATTAAAAGAAAAAATGAAAGAAAAAAAAGATAAAACAAGATTTTGGTTCATGTTTTCTTAACCCGAACTCTATCATGAATACCGCGAAATATATGGGCCATGGCGCCATCACATGCAGGCCCAAGCTAAATTCAAGAACTAACTCACATACATAAGCAAACAAACCCAACAACTATTTATCTAAAACCATTTGGCCCACTTAAAAAATACTCAAAGAACCCAGCTTCTGTAAACCTAAATAGACTAAATATGAAACTAAAAAAATGCAAACAAAACAAAACAATTAAGCCCAACCAAAAAACTCTACGCAACTCAACTTCTTAAGATCCAAACAAGCCCAGCCTAACTCTAACAAATCCAAACAACAATAAACAAATTAGTTCAACCAAAAAGGAAACAGAAAGAAGAAACGGTAGCAAAGGTCATCAAAGCATCAACGGCTCTTGGGAACATTAAGGCCAAAGGGAAGGAACTTTTAGCTGGAACAAATCTTTGCTAATTTATCTTGAGAAGTGAGAACAAAATCACGGGACAAATTTCACAACACAAGGAAGACACCCACACAATCTATGTTAAGTTCATGGCAGAGAGATGAGAAAAATTTTCTCTCAAAACTTCCAAAACCCAAAACACAAGAATCATGGGACGTGCATAAAAGTCTGCTTTGCAACATGCTACATATTCATCCAACTCATAGGACAATCTTTAACTAACTACTAAACATGAGTTCAACTCCCAAAACATGAAACAAAAGAAAGCAAAAGCAAGGCTACATCTAAAAGCAAAAGGAAAAATCGTTCAAAAAGTCCCTCACATTTTACAAAATGACTTTTTTCGTCTTTTACTTTTAAAAGTGCACTTTTACGTCCCTTACAAATTCATATTGATTAAATTTGATTCCTATCTAGGTTTTCGACTAGTTTTTTGTCGGAATCTACCACGTGCCTTGCACGTGATCATTTTTTAAGGGCAAAATTGTCAAATCAAAATTTACATAATTCAATCTATAGTCTCTCACATTTCACAAAATGAATTTTTTTGTCCCTCATATTTCACAAAATGAATTGTTTCGTCCCTCACATTTCACAAAATGAATTTTTTCATCCCTCATATTTTACAAAATAAATTTTTTCATTTCTCATTATTTATGTGTATGAATAACTTTTTTTTTAAACTAATTTATATATCTATTTGATCTCAAGTGGACAATACAAATAGCATGCAATATATCTCTATTTAATTTTCGCTTAAACATACTATTTATGTGAAATTAAAATAGATATATTTATAGGGGTTTAAAAAAATTGTTAGTTTTTCACTCATGTTCATTCCTTTTACTTGAAAATTAAAAACAAAGAAGACATTTAATTCTAAACATTATCAATTGTTTATATTGAATTAAATTTAGACAGAAAAATAAACAAAGGAAAAGTATCACAAAAAGAAGTAAGTAATTGACACTTTCAAATTTTAAAATAATCATAAGGTAAGAAATTCAATTGTTGGTCTTAAAGGTAGCGAGTAAAAATTTCAGATTTAAATTGTAATTTGTTAGTATGGCTATAGAATTCGAATTAACACCGATTAATTAGATACTCTTATTAAACAACTCAATAAATGAATTATTACTAAAATAGAAAAGATTACAAATATTGAATAGATTCACATGGTGAAATCACACACACACACACACACACACGCACACACACATATATATATATATATATATATATAGGTTTAAAACAAAATTATTAGATTTAAACCCATGTATATATCGATCTGTTTAGGTGAAATCAAATAGAGATATACTATATATTATTTGTACTGTTTAGATAAAATCAAATAGATATATTCATGAATTTAAAAAAAATAAAAACTATTCGTACACGTGGTCAATGAGAGATAAAAAATTCATTTTAAGAAATTTGAGGGATGAAAAAATTTATTTTGTGAAATGTAAGGGACGAAACGATTCATTTTGTGAAATGTAAGGGACTATAGATGGATTATGTAAATTTTGATTTGATAATTTTGCCCCTAAAAAATGATCACATGCAAGTCATGTGATGAATTCCGGCCAAAAACTAATCGAAAACCTAGATAGGGACCAAATTTGACTAACGTGAATTTGTAAGGGACGTAAAAGTATACTTTTAAAAGTAAGGGACGAAAAAAGTCATTTTATAAAATGTGAGAGACGTTTTGAACGATTTTCCCAAAGCAAAAACTAGACCACATCTTGAATCAATAAACCTTGAAGGTGGAAAAGAGTTTAGAGGAAAAACAAAATCAGCTCTAGCATCTGTGAAGCTGGACTAAACAATGGAAAGGAGCAGAAATTTGAAAAATCATGATGGCCCCAGTTGACTGCTTCTTCGATTGCCAGGATAAAGGTTAGGTTTATGCCAATTTCAAGCTCAGATTCATGACATTGAAATGATTTTTTTTGGGAACTCTCAACAAAAACATTTCTTTACTACAACTCTAGAGTGCGTAGGAAAAGAAATCGAATAAAACGGAGCTACAATGAGTGAGAAAGATGTGTTCAAATAGGGTTGCTTCGGCAGCCCTATTTTTCTAGTTTCTCGAATTTTTTTCTTTTCTTCTTTCTCTTTCGTCTCCTTGAATCTCTCTCTTGTGGCTGATACCTAGTAAGTATCTTTCCCAACTGTAAAAACTCTTTACTAACATATACATGGTCCTATATTAAGAAATAAAACCCTAAAAGTGAGGGTTAGGATGAGAGTTTTTGAATTGGGGTGATGTGTTTTCTTCCCATCCTTTGATGGATATTGTTTGGTGGTATTGGATAAGATTTCAAGAGTTTTTCGCTGTCTTTGTACGAATGAGGCTTGGGCAAAAGAAACAGGAAAAAAGAGAAAGAAAATTATGTGATAAGGTTTTTAGTATAAGCCTTGTATTGGTTTCTTTATTGCGAAGATGAAGAAGAAGTGGTACACGTGTTACGTGGAAGTAGAGGTGTCAAAATGGGTGACTTGGGCGTGTTTGGATTGGGTAAAATGGGTAATGGGTATAAGTGAGTCAACCCATTTATACCCATCTAATTAAATGGGTATAAATTGGTAAGTCAAAAAATGAATTGGATAACCCAATTACCCATTTATAACCAATTTATTTTAACTTTTTGCAAACTCATTTAAATTCATTTTTGCAAACTAAGTTATCAATTTATATCACTCTTTGTACCCATCATTAGTTTTAAATATTTACTTATAATGTTCAATAAACTTAATTACCAATTTTTTGAATTTATACTCTATGTCACAAAATTACCTACTATTTAATAATTGAATAATAAGAATATAAAAATTTGAACTAAGTACTATAAAAATTAATACAAAAACTTAATCCAAAATTTTTGAACCCCTAACATTTTTTTCATATATAAATTTAAAATTTCATTTTATAAAGATAAGAAAATAGGCTAAAATTTATCATAAATTGGTAATGCTAAAAAATGAGCAAGTTAACAAACTAAGAGAAAATAAAATAATAAGATAAAATCAACAAATAATAATAATAATAATAATAATAAAACAAAATTAGTTAATATCATGACAAAATGAAAAATTTGAAAAAAAAGGTGGGGGAAAAGAAGAGACTTGGGGGGGGGGGGAAGAGAAATAGAGAATTCTAAATGGGTTAATTGGGTTTGATGGATTACCCAATAATACCCATTTATTAAATGGGTATTATTGGGTAACCTATTTTTACCCATATACAAAAATTTAAAATACTTATACCCATCTATTCGTGGGCGGGTATGGGTAAATTTAGTTAAGTGGGTTGATTTGTCACCTCTACGTGAAAGCACCCTTTTTTTTTTTTTTGTTGGAAAAAAAGGGCCAACTTATATGGTCTTATTTTCTTTCTTTTGGGTTTCGCTTGGACTTTGCTTTTGGGCTTGAGGTTGATTTGTTGGGTTTAGGAACTAGGTATTGGGGAAAGAAAAATGGTTATTTTGTTCATTTTGAATTTCCATTCTTTATTCTCTCTTTTCCTTGTTTTGCTTTGCCTTGCAAAAACCTACAAAATAAAATTAAAATGATTATTTAAAATTTTTTTTTCATTCTTTTCTAAATTGAAATAGATAAACAAAAATAAAAATAGACATGAGATAGAGAAAATTTTGGTGTCTACATATCGTCTTTTTTTTGTCTGAGTTTCAAAGAAAGTCAAGATAAAAACATAGATACCAAATTACCTATCTGTCTCTTTCGACTGTAACTGAACCAAGACAAATTAGTACCTTACTAGGAGGCATAAATGCGCTTCGCGCGATGGAAATGGAAAATGTCCTGCCAAGTTTTGTATAGAGCAAAAAGCAAGATATATGAAGTAATAAAAATAGTAATTTTTATAAAACAAGTATGTTGATTATTAGTAAAGTCCAAAAGGGATGGATCCTTAAACATGTAGTTTATGGAGTTAAACCTGTTTAGTAATTTGTTTTGCTTATGGAAATTATTTGCAAAGAAAATCACAATGACTAATTATTAGTTAAAAAAGAAAAAGAGGACATCAAAGTTATCAAACAAACACTTCAAACAATCACTATCAAAGTTGGATAAGTACAGCCAGTGACTTAACATCAATTTTGTGGCTAAACATCCATTATGAAAGCTTGATTTGCTAAACAATTGCAGTAACTTGCTAAACATCAAACTTTTAGTGCTTTGGAAACATTTTTTCAACCAGAACTCAAGCTATATTAAGAACAGAAATGTAGCAGATAAGGCCATTCTATTAAAACAAAATCAGCATAAATTGAATGCCTGATCAAATGGAAAATGCAAAGCACAATACAACTTTTCTATCCTTTTTCGGTCGAACACCAGACTTCAAAGGAATTTTGCCATATGAAGCTGAGTGTAGCACAAAATCTGCTATGGGAAGCAATGTGAGCTGACTTTGCTTTACAAAATACAAAATTACTTCTTTCCCTTCTAAAGTAGTTCATTTATTTGCCGATAGTTTAAACTCTTCATTTATATATTTTTATTTGAAACTTAAGACATAAACCATTGATTGCAAGCCAAGAATTTGGGAGTTACAAATGATCGCCAACAAAACAGATTAGCATAGAATGGAAAAAAAGTGTACATAACATCATGATTTATAAATACATATAAAAAAAAAGCAAGCCACATACAAACTGAAATGGCAATTGAGCCATATTAATCAGTAACGCAGCTACTACAAAATATTTGTGGTTGAGTTCTTTGACAATGTTAATTACATAATACAAATTAACTAAAAAAGTCTACTGAAACTGTTCTCTAGAAAAAGACTAAATAGATTAAAAGATTACAATAATCAATTTAACATTGAGTAGCACTCCTAATCAGATGGCATGAATGCATTAAAGCATGCACAGAAACAAACAAATTATAACTGCAAAGTCAAATTGAACTCCAATTTTGGCTTAATCTTGAAACATGCTTCGGCCTTTGAGAATTATCGGAATTACCACAATATTGAACCAAGATTTAGATCAGCAGTAGCGATATCTTTCCCCAGAATTAGTAGGCCGCAGGCTGGTAATAACCCGTACTAACTGATGAGTCAACAGAGACCCAGATCCATCATCTATCTCAGATGAGCATCATATATGAATAGAGTTATTTACATCTTGGAACCAGTACATTTTGATGAAGCACATTACAGCAAGTTATGACCATTAATATTTTCTAGCTTCCTGTAAAAGCAGTCATCCAATATTACTGGTGCCAACCTGGTGGGTTTATGAAAAAATACCTGTAGGCCTTAACCTCTCGTGTGAGTTTCTTGACACCTGTTAATACATGAATGAGCCTGTAACAGCAGCATTTTCAAAACATTCCTCCATTTTTGAGAGAAAGAGAAGGGTGGAAAAAGCATCCTAATTTCCTCAATATTGGAGTGCCATTACAAAAAAAAACTCAATATTGGTTACAAAAACAAGAGAGCTCAAGAGGAAGGATGCAGACAACGGGAAGGGTGAAGAGGTGATTATGGATTTATAATACTAATGTTGCAGAGTAAATTTTTTTCTACTCAAGACATAAAGGTAAGCTTTTGAATTTGACATACCTGCTGGGAAGATGGTGAGCTACAAACATGGAACAAAGAACCTGATTGTGAAGGAGAACCCGAAATTGATCTTCCTGGAGCAGCATACAGTACAGGTCTTACAACTGGGGATGGGACATATAGTAAGACTGGTGAGCACAGCATGGGAGTGTTGTAATACGAAGAAAAAAGAGATGAAGCTGGAGTTCTCCATTGAATTCGAGTGACTGAAGCCGTTGTCAGAGACAAAGGTGTCTCTTCAAATCATCCATCTGTATAATTGTAAAACAGATGACAAAACTTCAAGAACAATCAAAATTAGAATCACTTACTTGTTATGGACATTCAAATCAGTTTGTCCAAAATTTCTTCCTGGAAAATAGCAAAGCTAAAGATATGTCACTTGTAGAAGCAATCATCCTTCGGAGTCCAAATTTCAGATTCTCAAGATACAAGTTAATGAGCTGAGATACAAAATGACGCTGCTACTATGTGTTTCCTGATAAAAAAAACTTCAAACCTCCTAGCAACCTCAAAAATTGCTGATTAGTTTAATCATTTATGTTGAATCGAAAAGTGCGCATCAAAATGTGATTAAACCATATAAGAATTACAGAAGGAAAAACAAAAATCGTTTTCTGATGCACAAGTTATAAAAAAGGTGTTTTTGTGCGACAGTTATGGTATATTTCCATAAGCTGATGGCTTTTTAAGTGATCAGATAAGCTTTTCTAACAATAAGGAATGAAACATAACTCTTCTTAAAAAAGTCAAACAAAGAGTTGTTCTATAGACAAGAATCAACGGAACTTGATCTCTAGTTCCATATGCTTGGGTGAGACTGAAGCAGGAAAAGAAATTGATCTGTTCATCAATTTTGTTGAAATCCATACAGCAGGTGGTACTCTATGACAACCTCAAGTAGCAAATGTACCATAGCTGCAAATTGAAACCAGTTTTGAGAGATTTCGACAGAAGGCTAAAGATATTCAATCAATAGAAAATTGTAATAGATCCAACTCAATCATTCGACATATAATAAATCAAGAAAAGATAGGTCCAACAGTGATGAATCTTGGCATTGATTTTCCTTCTCAACAAAACTTGAAAAACACAAAAGGCCAAAGTAGCCAACTTCCAATAAATAACTGCTGAACAATAATCTCTTCATTGTGGATAAATGTATATGCAGCACTTACATGGGATGAAATGCAATTTAATTCACGGAGTAGACAATGTCCTTTCCAGCTTCAGATTTCCGATGACATTCGAACGCATACCTACACATATAAACCACCATGTAGTAGACAATTATCAAGGTCAGCCTGTTTCATTCTCATTCAATTCTTGATATGAAAGAACTTCATTTTACTGGGAATGTATATCCAGTCACATTCAGAAGCTGCTTTGATTAAATAATAGGACATGTTCGTCAACTATTTCAATTGAAAAACAAAGAATTCTTCCATGAAGATTTGAAGAAAACAAAAAGGTAAAAGAAAGATGAAACAAACAAAAACTAAAAAAGAGGTATAATGTTGGATCTTCAAGATGCAATGCATTTTGAAAGAACTGATTTTACAGTTAAGTCCAGAAGGGAACAGCTTAATTGCTACGAAAATAGTCCAGAACCACAGGCTGGGTGACAAGCATCTTAAAAAAGATTGTGCTGAAAACTTAAACTTATGTGCTAACTTTATAAAATACAAATCTTGGGGCAAACTTGTAGTGGCAGAAGCCAGAGATATTTAAGATTACTTCCATTCCTGAATGAACATTAACCCACACATGGGGCTCAAAAGATACAGAGAGCTTCCAAATGAATTGAGTCTCAGGCTCACTAAAAGGAGCAGTCCCTGGATTTTCTTCATAGAAATCATAATCCTGAAAGAGAGTCAAGCAGGAAGGAGAACTTGTTAGCATGTGTAATGGACCCATATACTAATTTGTAAAATAACATATAGCAACCCCAGAGGACCCGGGGAGGGGGGGAGGATCAATCCAAAAGATAGCATTGATGTATTAGCTACAGCTCAGCATATAGGCAACAAGAATCAAGATGGCAGAAGAGATAAAAATAATGGAGACCATATCATGGATAGAAAATTTTAGAACGATCAAAGACCAGAATACAGGAAATGAATTATCCTGAAAAGATCATTAAACACACCTTCTCTTTTTTTGCCCCAACCTACACTCCAATTTCAATTAAGAGCAACCCCTCGCCCTGCCAGAAAAGAGCAACCCCTGGGCCATTCAAGTTTTCCATTGGCACAACCTGACAGAGCAACGTGCACTTTGATTTAGAACAAGTGTAAGTTCTAGGAGGCAACCTCTTTCTTAGTATAAAAAAGACACAATACATGCAGCACGAATTCAATTCTCAGGATACAAGTAGAATATGGCATGTTCACTTTATAAAAGAGATAGTATTAGTTTCTAATTCAAGATCAGACTAAAAAAGAACTTGTGACTAATAACATCAACAGAGCTTCTTAATAACGGGCTGTAATTAGTTTGAAGTTGGAAGAGAATTTTGTTCAGCTTCGACTGATGAAAATTAGTATAACATATTGAACAAAAGAATGTGTAAATGCCAAAATGAACAAGAATTTACACAACAGAAGCCCAAGAAAACAAATATTACCTTTATAACAAGATTATCAAAGGTGTCATTTACTGACTCTCGATCTGTATAAGGTAAAAATTCTTCTTCACTTAATATAGAAAGAATCCAAAATGCAAGCTCAGATGTAATGAGTTCCCTTCCATGCTGACTAAAAACTTTGGAATACAAGTAATTATCTGTCAAAAACAACAACAATAGCAAATCTAAGATTTTCTAAATGCTAAATGTCAAAGATGATACACTTAAGCATAGGCAGTTCACTTCTATCCACTCATAAGTCAGCATAGAAATAAAAAATGTATAGATTTTTCAGCTTTTCCTCTTCTTCTTCTTTTTTTTTTTTTTTTTTTGCTTTAATTGTTCCCTTTCTCTGTTTCCTCTAAGCAAGGATGGTTTGTCTGCCATTGTTTTAATACTCCTTTCTTATGATGACAGAATTTAGAGAAAGCAAAAAGAAATAAGTAATGAGCTTGTAGATCTACATTGGGAAAATGTTACCTAATTCTACAAATTAAAACGAAACCAGTTAAAGAATATATTTGGAGAAAAATCTTACAAGGAGTCCTCTGAACTTGGACTTGCCATCACAATCTTTCTTTTCCTACAATAAGTAACCAAGGTCATCTCCGCATTGTACCCCTTGTTCTAACTGGGAATTGTCTCAATCTACCGAAGTTATGACAAAATAATCAGGAAACAATATTTATACAAGCAATTAATTTTTAATACATAACAAAAAACAAAAAAATCCAATTAGATATAATTTGAAACCAAGTTGTAATCAACATATCTTTAACTTTGTGTTCAACATTTCACAAAAGCAAATACTTGAAAATAAAGAAGATTCGGATAATGTGTGACGCCCCCACTTCTCCCTAGGGTGAACCCTAAGGTATTAGCGGGACGCCTGCTCAACTCTCGTCAGGACTCACGCACTCGTTCAAGCTTAATAAAGGATCACAAATTAACCATCGACTTAATTAAGAAATACTTCGAACATACAAGTTCAAAATTCCCGAGTATACCATTTATGATTACAAACCACAAATCCCAAGTATAACAAAATTTACACTATAATGGTCTCCAATAACATACAAAAGTATACTAGTTTCAACCAAAAGTCGCTAGTCTAGAATCTTCAACTTCCGCCTCCAAAGCTTGTTAAGGAAAACAAACTTAAAGGGATGAGCTAATGCTCAGTGAGACCAAGAAAACAAGCAAGCAAGTAGAACCAATTAATCAACTAGCATGTTTGAAAGCAACTTTAACATGAGCTTTCATTTAAGTGCACAAGTAGGGAATAAACACACAAGGAGGATACAGGAGTTCTCGGGAGCTATTTCCATATCTTGATCAATTTGAGCTATCTAGGGTTGACCCTCCGTTAACTCAAGTAGCAACACGACCATAGTGCTCCACTTACTTCCTCCATCAATATAACATTCACTCTAATCCAGAACCAAACATTCATGTAGTGGCGATACTATTCGAGTATGCGTAGCGAGATTTCAAAAGATCAAACTATATAATTTTTCAAGGTTCACCAAACTTTTCGACCAATCCCTTGCCGACTCGAGTTATAAGGTTAGCCAGTGGGTTAGAGCATCCCCACAAGCAAGATTGGTCGATGAGACAACACTCTAATCGACTTAAACTCGTTCATAGCACTGAGTCGGGATGAGCGGTACCTCTCACCCGAAGAGGGTGTGATACTTTCTGCCACTCAGTGCTCACGAGTTAAAACATGTTCAAGTACAAGTGCAAGTCATATACATTCATTTAACAAGTATCATTCAATCAAGAGAGAGAGAGAACGAAGGCGGTAAAGTATACTCTCGCCTCAGCAAGTTCACGTATCATATAGGACTTGTACAAATATCACTTCAATCATATTAACATTGAACATGCACTTGACACTCACCAAGGGTCAAGGTAAAACAAGAGCAAAGCGAGAGGTCAGACAAGCTCTTCGGCGTCCTCGTGACCACCTGAGACATGCACAATCACGATCACCTAAGTACTCGACCAAGGTTAAAAGGAAAAACACTTTCTTGGTACCCACTCTCAAGGTCACAAGTTCGAGTCAAGTTAAAGGAGCTTTTCTAGCTAAATCATTGAAATAATGCTTAAAGAGAACTCAAAGGTTGTTTTCGATTCAAGTCATGGCAAGTAATCTCAATTCCAAAAGAAAGTATCATATATACTTTTGACACAAAAATTGAGAAAAGGGGAAAATGGTTTTCATCTCTCCAAAATTCTAGTCCTACGGCCAAGTTTTAGAATATAAGGAGTGTTCATATTTTCTAAACTAATGGAGTCTGAATTCATCATAACTCCACTCATTTCTATCATAAAATGTTAAAGCTAAAGGTTTCAAGTTTCGTGTATAAAACTGGTGAAATTCTCCAAGAATTACTCTAGTTAGAACGCTCCATTTTTAGAGTTCAATCTCATGGAAATCAAGGGCATAAGACTAGAGGTTGAAATTCACTTCTCAAGTATGAAATGAGGTGCCATTAACCAAGAAAGTTAGGCAACCAAGAAAACACATTAAGAGAAGTTTAATCCATTGGGAACCAAAATTCAAAGTGAAGGTTTAAAGTTCAAAGAGACCATGTATCCATCCATGAAATCAAACTTAAAATGGGCTAACAATTTCAAAGGAAAGTGAAAGTTCTTAAAAGAGCATTTTGTTTGAAGCCAGAAAATTCTAGCTTTGTGCGACACCACTTGAAAAATCATATCTCGAGTTCTGTACGTCCAAAAATTGGAAACTAGATTCAATGTACTAAAAATCTCTAGAAGACACATTTCCTAGATTCAAATCCGAGATTATTCAAATTTTAGCTCCAACTCACTGTTCCAGCAAGAACAGAGCAAAACAGTCTTGCATTTTTAGTAAACTTTGGAAATTTGAAAAAATTTCTAGAAATAGAATCAGCCCTTAAAATTTGTACCACTAAAAGAACTCCAAGTCTAGTTTCAAACGAAACAATCGGAACTCAATTTGGACCTTCCTACTCCAAGATACAACAGATTTAGGAAAGCTGATTTTTAGAACTTGGTTCACAGTATTTCCAGTTTTGGAGCACTTGACACAGTTTCAAAATCTAGTCATAAAGCTACACAACTCAAAATTTAACGTAGTTTGTAGCGTTGAAAACTAGATCCAAAATTCTAAAAATCACTAAAAGGAACTATCTTAAAATTCATTTGGCAAGATAAGTGAAAACGAGTTACAAACTGCAGCTACACTTATTTCTCGGATGAAAACAATGAGAAAAATCAGTCAACTTTGCCGGTTCACTACGGCCCATAGAAAACAAACTAGAATGTGCATTTTATACCGTCAGAAAGCCCTCGGAGTCTAGTTTCATATGCCATAAATAGCACTTGATTTTGACTCCTAGATGACAAGTTTTGGGTTGAAACGTACACATTGGTTTGGTATCCTGGTCAGCAATTTTTCAGATTTTCTTCCTCACTTTAACCCAACTTTCACTCAACCAAATGAAATGCTTTTAAGGAGATAATTTACACATATAAACACCAACATATAACAAGCATTTTGGCATCAAAATAACCACAAAATTTGAAATTGAAATGAAGGAAATAACCAGCAGAAATTCGGACAACATGCTTCTTTTTCTCTCTTCAACTTTTCTTTTCAAATCTCAACCAAAACCAAGTTACCATAACTCATCAAAACAGCAACTAAAAAAGCAATTCCTCAAGGCCACTACCTAAGAAGCCACCTCAAGTCATCTATCTAGAGTCAAGGTTCAATGAACCCATCAACAACCCATGCTTAGCTAATTTAAACTAATTAAACTAACCATAAGTTGAAGGAAAAAAAATGAGAGCTTTGGATTGTTACCTTACTTCCAAGAGATGAAGACCAAACCATTAGTGTTTGAACTCTAAACCACCAAGGTTCCTTCCTCCTTCAAGTTTCCCTTCAAGCTTGAGTGATATTCCAAGGAACTGAGCAAGATTGGAGTGTGTTTTTGGAGCAAAAGTGGAAGAGAAGCTAGCTGAAATTTTGGTAAGGAAATAGGAAGGGATGGCCGGCCAAAGAGGAGAAAGAAGAAAGGGTTTGTGTGGGTTGTTGGTGAAGTGATGGAATGACAAGGAAGAAATGATATAAAGGTGCTTTGGTGCAAAAAGTCAACTAATGAATAGTAGCCCATTAGTGCTCCTAATCGAGCTTAAATCAACTCACTCATCTCTAATCACTCAATTAACTTTTTTTAGTCTACTATTGATCATCCTTAATTCTCCAAGACCACTGTACTCTCGAATCGAATTTTACTTCAAAAAATGTGTATTCACTATTTCTCACTAAACGAGCCACAAAAAAATTAAATTCACTAGCAAACGTTTTAAAAGTATAAAATGAGACAGTGTTCCATGCAAATGCAATTAAAATGGATGAAATAAATTAATTGAAGTAAATGAATAAATAAATAATTAAATAAACCAGCAAATAAAATAACAGTAAGTAAAATAAAATTCGGGTCCTCACATCCTTCCCCCTTTAAAATGAATTTCGTTCTCGAAATTCATACATTGATTCATAAATAACTCTGGATACTTTTTTTGGATCTCCTTTTTTACCTGCCACGTCGCTTCTTCAATTCCATGATTTCTCCATAAAATCTTCACTAGCGGGATTTGCTTGCATCTTAATTCCTTCACTTTTCGATCTAAAAGCTTTACCGGTCTTTCTTCATATGACAAATTTTCATCAATCTCCACTTCTTTTGGTCGTAACACATGGGATGGGTAGGGATGATATTTCTTAAACATGGAGACATGGAAGACATCATGAATCCTAGACAAACTCAAAGGTAATTCCAACTTGTAAGCCACGTTTCCTACGCGTTGGATAACCTTATAGGGTCCCACAAATCTCAGTTGTAATTTCTTTCATTTTCCCACCATTAAACTTGCTTTCAAGGGTGTAATCTTAAGAAATATTTTATCTCTAACCTCAAATTCCAAATCTTTTCTCTGATTATTCACATAACTCTTTTGGCAGCTTTGAGCCGTTCAGATCCTTTGACATATCAATTTCACATTTTCAAAAGTTTCCTCAATTCAAGGCACGGTAGTCGGTCCAAAATCTTTTCCAACTTCGTCCCAATGAATCGGAGACTGACACTTTCGACCATAAAGAGCCTCATAAGGAGCCATTTGTATTTAGGAATGAAAATTGTTGTTATAAGCAAATTCCACCAACGTAAGGTACTGACTCCAATTTTCTCCAAAATTCACAATACAAGATCTCAACATATCCTCTAGGATTTGGATTGTCCTTTCCGATTGTCCATCGGTCTGCGGGTAGTAAGTGGTACTCAAGTTCAGCTTAGTCCCTAAGCTCTCTTGCATCTTTTGCCAAAATCGAGACACAAATCTAGGGTCCTGATCTGAGACTATATTCACTAGTATCCCATGCAACCTTATAATTTTGTTCAAATACAACTTAGCCAACTTTTCCAATGAGTACTTCATACTAATAGGTAAAAAGTGAGTGGACTTGGTCAATCGATCTACTATTACCCAGATAGCATCGTGCTCTCTCTGAATCCTTGGTTGCCCTTATATAAAATTCATTGTGATATTTTCCTACTTCCACTCAGGTATCTCTAACAGCTGTAATAGTCCAGATGGTTTTTGATGTTCGGCCTTAACCTGCTAGCAAGTGAGACAAGATCGAACAAATTGGGCAACTTTCCTTTTCATATTCTCCTACCAATATAGCCTCTTCAAGTCTTAATACATTTTATTACCTCCAAGATGTACTGTATACTTAGAACGGTGAGTTTCGTTCAAAATTTTCTTCTTTAAACCTTCATCTTTTGGCACCACTAGGCGATTTCTAAACTTTAACACTCCATCGATCCCCAAATTGAAGTCAGACTATTCCCCATTTTGAACTTTCTCAATTTATTTTTGCACTTCAGGGTCTCCTTTTTGAGCTTCTTTGATTCGATCTAACAAGGTGGATTTCACAGTAATATTTTCAAAAATTACCCCCTGTGGTTCAAGACGCAAATTCCAAACACTAACTTCTTCTAGCATGTGCCATTCTCTCACCATTAAACTAGTCACTTGCACCTTACGACTTAGGGCATCTGCCACCACATTAGCCTTTCCAGGGTAGTAGTTAAGCGTGTAGTTATAATCCTCCAAAAATTCCACCCAACTACGTTGCCTCAATTTCAACTCATTCTAGAAAAATAAGTATTTGAGACTTTTGTGATCAGTGAAAATCTCGAAAGTCACTCCATATAAATAATGTCTCCACTTTTTCAAGACAAACACTACTGCCGCTAACTCCAAATCATGGGTCTGATAATTCTATTCATGAGGTTTCAACTTATGAGAGACATACGCAATCACTTTTCCACTTTGCATTAATACACACCTTAAACCATCATTTGAAGCATCTGTATAAACCACAAAATCATCTCCTCCGCTTGGCAATGCTAATACAGGTGCCTCAATCAAACACTTTTTCAACTCTTGAAATCCTTTCTCACATTTAGAATGCCATATGAACCTGCCATGCTTCTTAGTCAATTCGGTTAGGGATTTTGCGATCTTAGAAAAGTTTTTGATAAAACGGCGCTAATACCCTACTAACCCCAAGAAACTCCGAATTTCAATAGGATTTTCTGGTCGTTTCCACTTAATCGTTTTCACTTAAAAATAGTTTCTACCTTAGTTGGGTCCACAGTAATCCCTTCCTTAGAGATTATATAACCTAAAAAGGCTACTTCTTCCAACCAAAACTCACATTTATCGAACTTAGCAAAAAGTTTATGCTCTCGCAGGGTTTTCCAAACTATCCTCAGGTGCCGTTCATGATCTTCTCGATAGAGTACACCAATATGTCATCAATGAATACCACCACAAATTCATCCAAATACGATTTAAAAATCCGATGCATCAAGTCCATAAACGCTGCGGGCGCATTAGTTAACTCAAAGGGCATAACTGTAAATTCGAAGTGCCCATATCTTGAATTAAAAGCGGTCTTAGGCACATCAGTTTCTAGGATCCTCAATTGGTAATAGCCTTGCCTCAAATCTAACTTAAAAAATACTACTGCCTCTTGCAACTGATCAAATAATTCATCTATGTGAGGCAGAGAGTATTTGTTCTTAATGGTCACATCATTCAAGTCTCGATAATCTATGCATTGCCTCAAACTTCCATCTTTCTTCTTAACAAAGAGCACTGTAGCACCCCACGGTGAGTGACTTTCTCTAACAAAGCCTCTCCCTAATAAATCTTGCAACTGCAACTTCAATTTTTTTTAATTCAACTGGAGCCATCCTGTAAGGCATCATAGAGATAGGGCTGTCCCCGAAGTTACATCAATTTTAAACACTAGCTCTCTTTCTGGAGGCAACGTCTCTAAGTTCTCGAAAAAGATATCGAAAAATTCCTTCACTGCTGGCACATTTTCCAACTTCACCTTATCCCTAGGTGTATTGATAAGAAAGGCTAGATATTCCTTAGCCCCACTACTTAACAATTTTCTAACTCGAATTTTTGAGATTAAAGTAGACGATGCTAGTCTACCCCTCATATCTAATTTCAAAGTTGCTTCCCCTAAAATGTGCAACTCTACTAATTTCATTTTACAATCCAATTGAGTATGGTATTGAACTAACCAATCCAACAACATCCTCAGTAAATCTGCCAACAACATCCTCTCACCAACCCAAATCTCACAACCTCTATAAACTTTATTAACAATCAGACACTGATTCCCATAGGAGTCTTAACTTCCTAATCAAAAGGTAAGAGATCACACTTTACATCTATACCCTTCATAAAATTAGGATCTACGAATGAATGGGTTGCCCCGAGATCAATTAAAACTCTAGTTAGGCGATGAAAAACGGGGATCGTACCTTCCATCACTTCGGTTAGGTTAGGGATTTGCTGATTGTCTAAGGCGTAAACCCTGGCTGGCACTTTCAGTCGGCTTCCTCTAGCACTTGACTATTTTGAAGCAGACCTAGCAGGTTGTTGGGTATTTCCTCCTTCCTTAGAGGCTCTAAGGCAACTCAAAATCTGGTGCTCGGCACTACCGCAAATCAAACATTTCGCTTGGTTTCTTTAGTACTCGGTTTCAGTGTGGTTAGGCTTGCTACAGTATCCACAAATCACACGAGGAGTCATGGCCTGATCAACTTGAAAACTCCCTTTTTACTGACCCCGTCCACTTTGATTTTCTTTTGGCGGGGCTCCCCTTGATGGAGCTCCTACTGGCTTTCCGAGCATCCTCACTCCTCCAGCCCCTCTTCCCATTTTAAGAGGTTGGGTAGACTTCTTGAACGATCCAGGGGTGTTGCTTGGGTTACCCTTCTTTCTAGCGTGAAAAGTTTTAGATTAGGATTTAGCATTCTCTACCCTCTATGTTTTTTCTAAGGCACCCGTGAAAGTTGTGATCTGGACGGCTACTAGAGATTCTTGAATTTCTATATTTAACCTCTGAATAAACCTCCTTATCCTTTTTTGCTCTGGGACTACAAACTCGGGGGCAAATTTGAAAAGTTTAGTGAACCGCTCCTCATACTTGGCCACACTTAGTAATCCTTGTTGCAATTTAATAAAGTCGTCTTCCCTCTTTTCTTGTATCATAGGCGGAAGGAACTTAGCATTAAACTCCCTCTCAAAGTTTACCCAAGTCCAGCGGGTTTGTTCTCTTTCCCATTTCGCCCTAATAACATTTCACCACGAGCGTGCCGCTCCCTCAAACTGGAAAACGGTGAAATTCACTTGCCTTTTTTCGGTATAATCTAGAACAGCAAAAATCTCCACGATCCTTTTGAACCAATTTTCTGCTACCTCGAGATCAGACCCTCCATGAAATTTAGGCAGGGTGAACTTCAGGAATCACTCTAAAACTTTATCCTTACCCCTTTCTTGGTTTCTAGGTTGGTTGACTTGTTCAAGGCCTTGGCGCTCAGCTAAACGCTCAAGAACATTAGTTATGCGATTAAGGGCCGTAGCCACTTGGTCACCCCCTTCATTCCTAGGGCTTTGGTTTGGGCCAATCGCAGATCCCTCACCTCTTTCCGGAGTACGGGGTTGCCGAAACCCACGCCCACGCCCCCGTCCACATCCTCGCTGATCCATTTAGTAATGTTTATCTCAATTCATATCTTTTGATGATTACAAAATAAACGGATGTTACTAATACTTTTTGTAGAGACCTTTTTCAGAAATGACACTAAACAGGTCTGTGGATTTAAAGCAAAAGGAAGATAAAAAAAAGGTGAAAAGTGCTAAGAAAGATGTCGGACGCACAAAAGGAGAGTATCGGACGTCGGACATCCATTGAGTAACTTCGGACGTATGAAGAACTCAGACTTGGACGTCCGAAAAAGACAAGCCAGGACTTCTACGATTACTGATCACGATCGGACGCTCAACACCTGAGCATCAGACGTCCGACAAGCGTTGCTGCACTTCAGACGCAACACATTGGACGCATCGGCCGTCCGAAGGAATTGAAGAGGAATCTCCAAATTTGCATCTTACCCTCGGACGCATGGTGATAGGGGATCGGACGTCTTAAGAGGTTCAAGAAAATTTCTCAAACTCATTGACTTCGTTCGGACTCATAAAAACTAAATATCGGACGTCCGACAGCACCAACGGCTAGTTGACTCTTCAGTTGCCTTCTATCCATTGACAGCATTAATTGAAGAATTTCTTGGTCTCCTATAAAAGGAAAAAAGTCAACCACCTCAGAGCAACTTTGCACATCAAGTCTACATCAAATCGTGAGTGATTCAAGTGTTAGAATACTCAAAAGGAACTCTTGCATTCTCAACTTGTGCAATTTTCTTATAACTTTTCAGGTGTGACACAGCTTATTCAATAGTGTAGCATTGTGAGGGTTATCCGAGTGTTTGTAAAACTTCTTTGGTTGACCAAGTGTAGTTTGGGGCAAGAAGGAAGTGATCCTTCCCTTGTACACAAGATATTGGTTGCAAGTTTGTTCAACTTGAAGTAACTTGTTATATAAAGTGTAGTTCAAACTCAAGTGGAGTTTAAAACCTGGTTTGTTTCTCTACTTTCGTTTATAGCTTTTCTATATAAACTGTTCACCTCTTCATCTCACGAACATCTGTGCTCTCTTATAAACTGATCCATTGAGTAGTTTTTGAGAAAAGAAGGGTAGACTTGAAAAAGAGTTACCTATATCTTAACTGGTTTTAGAAAACCTAATTCACCCCCTCTTAGGTTGTTTTCGATCCTTACAATTGGTATCAGAGCTTGGTCTCGTAAAGATTAAGTTCAATCGGTTTGGGAGTAAACATGACAACCAACAATGCCATGTTCTTTGACAGACAATCTGTCACTAGACCTCCAATGTTCAATGGATCAAACTATGTAAGATGGAAGGAAAGGATGATTATATTCTTACAATCTATTGATATTGAGTTGTGGTTTATTGTTAGTGAAGGTCCATATGACGCAACTATTATTGATGAAACTACTCATAGGCCGAGACAAAAAACCAGAAGTGAGTTGACTGCTGAAAATAGAACTCATCTCACTCTAAATGCCAAGGTTATGAATGTTCTATACAGTGCGTTAGACTCAAATGAGTCAATTAGAGTCAAAAGCTGCAGATCTGCAAAAGAAATTTGGGATAAATTTAGAAAAATCCATGAGGGAAACTAGAATGTGAGAGAGCAAAAGAAATCCATTCTGGTCACTAAGTATGAATCTTTTAAGATGGAGTCTCATGAGAACATTGACAAAATATATTGTAGATTTAATGATCTGATTAAGGATTTAGAGGTGCTTGACAAGGAGTACTCTCTAGGTGAGAAGAACAAAAAAATCCTGAATGCTCTATCAAAGGACTGGGAAAGCAAAGTGACAGCCATTGAGGAAGCCAAGGATCTGAATATTTTACCCATTGAATCTCTGATTAACTCTTTAACTTCTTACGAACTGAAACTTAAATCTAAGATGCAGGATGAAGAAGACCCAAGGTAAGAAAGAGTATTGCTCTGAAAGCATCATAAGACGAAGATGAAACAACCTCACAGGATGGGAATGATTTGGAAGGTGATGACAGTGATATTGCACTCATCACACGAGGTTTCAAAAGAATACTCAACAAGAGAAAATTCAGAAAAGGTGGATCCAGCAATCCTTCCCAAATCAGTCCAATGACTTCAGAAACAAAGGGAAACTGGAGTTCAACAAGAAGCAGACTGATAAGTGTTTCGAATGTGGTCAATCAGGACACTATGCAAATGAGTGTCCAATGAAGAAAAAGAAGGAGAACAAGATTGAACGAAAATCAAAGTACAACAATTTTCAAATTACCTGGAATGATTGCAACTCAGAAGGTGAAGTTGAGGAAGAAGAGGAATCTGCTCAAGTAGTTTTCATGGCCATTGGAGATGATGAGGCAACCCAATGTAACTCTCAAACTAATAGTGATAGTGAGTCTGATGTTGATGTTACTTCCTTCCTAGAAAAAATGCATAACAGCTTGAAAGAATCCTATGTTAGAAACAAGGAACTAAAGTAGAAAATTAGCTTTCTAATACAAGACAATGCAAATCTTTTTCGACAAAACAGGTGTCTTAAGCATGAAAATGAGAACCTAAAAGGGACTAAAACTGATGTACTTGCTGAACTTAACAAAAAGAAAAATTTATGTGACATACTCAGGAGTAAACAATGTAGTCTAAGAAAAAGGTTGGATGATTTATGTCAATTGTTACACCATATGAAACAGAACCATCTTCAAAGAAATGATACTGCACCTCACTTTAATACTCATCAAGTAAGACTGAATCAAAATGCAAATGAGTTTGCTATTCACAGGAGAAGACAAGTCATATTCATTAAACCTGTTCACTCGAGTGATTTATCAACTATGTGCAGTTTCTACTGTCAATTTGGTCACATGAATAGCAACTGTTATGTTAAGAAAAACATGAGAAATGACATGAAATGCATGTGGATGGTTAGACATAATGCTAACTCTCAAGGACCCAACATGTAAAGGGTACCAAGTATTATCTTGTGGGTCTATGTGTAGGTGAATCTGGATAACATTGGTAAAGAATCAAAATGGTTCATTGATAGTAGATGTTCAAGACATATGACTGGTGATGCATCACAATTCATTAAACTCAAACCAAAGGCAAGTGGAAAGGTAACGTTTGGAGATGATAACAAAGCCAAAACTGTTGGTATTGGTGATGTTGGTAAGAATGGTCAAACCTTTATCCACAATGTCCTTCTTGTTGACAACCTGAACTACAATTTATTAAGCGTTAGCCAATTGTGTGATAGGAATCTGTTTGTATTGTTCAAGAAGCATGAATGTCTCATATTTGACTCAAAGTTCAACATTATTTTCAAAGGAAAAAGAGTAAATGATACCTATGTGGTTGTTCTTGAGAAAATTGATTCCTCCTATCTCAAATGTCTCAAAGTAGCAAATGAGAACCCATGGTTATGGCATAGAAGGGTTTGTCACTTCAATATGGATTTACTAAAAGAAATCTCTAAAAAGGATCTTGTTAGAGGTCTTCCAAAAATCAAATTTGAAAAGGACCGGATATGTGATGGTTGCTAATTTGGAAAACAAGTCAAGATATCTTTTAAACCCAAGAAATGTGTTTCTACTTCAAAGTCACTAGAACTTTTACACCTTGATCTGTTTGGTCCTACACAAACTACAAGCCTTGGTGGTAAGAGATTTTGCTTTGTTGTTGTTGATGATTATTCCAGATATACATCGGTGATATTTCTTGCACATAAAGATGATGCCTTCAAGAACTTCGTATCACTATTTGCTAAAGTTCAGAATTTGATTGGCTTGAAAATTATCAAAATTAGAAGTGATAATAGCACTGAATTTCGTTTTGTGATTTTCCAGATTTTTGTGATAACAATGGCATTACACATGAATTCTCTATTGCTAGAGTCCCCCAACAAAATGATGTAGTAGAAAGAAAAAATAGAACTCTCCAAGAGGCTGCTAGAACCATGCTCAGTGAATGTAATTTACCAAAATATTTTTGGGTTGAAACCATAAACATAGCCTGTTATACCATGAACAGAGTTCTCTTAAGACCAATCTTGAACAAAACCTCCTATGAGCTCATGTTTGACAAAAAGCCTGTTGTTGGTTACTTTAAAGTCTTTGGTTGTAAATGTTTTATTTTGAACATCAAGGAACATCTTGGAAAGTTTGACAAGAAATCTGATGAGGGAATTTTCTTGGGATATTGTGAAAACAAAAGAGGTTTCAGAGTTTATAATCGTAGAACACTGGTTATAGAGGAGGCAATACACATTACTTTTGATGAATCTAATGGTGACATTTCCATGAGTTGTGGTGAAGATGATGATACAGGTGTTCAAGAAGAATTAAAGAAGTTAGCAATCAATGATCATGGCTCTGCTTCACCAGAAACTAATTTAAAGGATGCTGATACTCAGGACAGTCCAACTGGAGAAGCGAATGACAGAGATATCACTACTCCTAATGATCTTCCAAGAACCTGGAAATTTGTTCAGAGCCATCCCAGGGAGCTTATAATTGGTGATCCATCTGAAAAGGTCAGAACTCGCTCCTCTAGACACCTAGTAGATAATCTTGCTTTAGTATCACACTTTGAACCTAAAAATGTTGCTGATGCATTGAATGATGAGCACTGGATTTTAACTATGGAAGAAGAGTTAATCCAATGTGAAAGAAACAAAGTTTGGACCCTGGTTGCTAGACCACAAGACCATCCTATCATTGGCACAAAGTGAGTTTTTAGAAACAAAATGAATGACAAAGGGGAGGTTGTTAGAAATAAGGCCAGGCTGGTGGTTAAAGGATACACTCAAGAAGAAGAAATAGACTTTGATGAGTCCTTTGCACCTGTAGCTAGGTTGGAGTCCATTAGAATGTTTCTAGCATTTGCTTGTTTCAAGAATCTTAAATTATTTCAAATGAACGTTAAAAATGCCTTCTTAAATGGTTTTATAGATCAAGAAGTCTACATTGACCAACCTCCTGGTTTGGAAAATAAATCTTATCCATATCATGTTTTTAAACTCTCAAAAGGTTTATACGGATTAAAACAAGCTCCTAGAGCATGGTATGAACGTTTGAGTGGTTTTTTGATTGAAAATGGTTTTAAAAGGGGCATTGTAGATACTACACTTTTCACAAGATAGAGCTCACGAGATCTTTTGATTGTGCAAATATATGTGGATGATATCATATTTGGTGTTACTAATGAGAGCTTGTGCAAGGATTTTTCCAACATCATGCAAAAGAAATTTGAAATGAGCATGATGGAAGAATTAAACTTCTTTCTTGGACTCCAAGTGGTTCAAACCCAAGATGGAACATTTATAAATCAAACAAAATACACCAAGAAACTGCTGAAAAGATTCGGAATGGAGAACTCAAAGCCTGTTGGAACACCTATGTGCACATCTACCAAACTTGACAAAGATGAAGAAGGTACAAAAGTTGAGGAAAAGAAATATAGAGATATGATTGGAAGTTTATTTTATTTAACTACCAGTAGGCCTGATATCATGTTTGCTGTATGCTTATGTGCTCGATTTCAATCCTGTCCAAAGGAATCACACTTGAATGCGGTAAAAAGAACTTTTAGATATCTTAAAGGAACCTTAAACTTTGGCTTGTGGTATCCAAAATGTCATGAACTTCCTTTATGTGGATTCTCTGATATTGACTTCGGTGGTTGTAAAATAGATAGAAAAAGTACTACTGGTATATGCAACTTTCTTGGAAATTGCTTGGTATCTTGGTTTAGCAAAAAACAAAATGCTATCTCATTGTCCATTACTGAAACTGAATATGTTGCTGCTGGTGCTTGTTGTGCTCAATTGTTATGGATGAAAAATACATTGAATGATTTTGGTTTAGTATATGAATGTGTACCTATGTACTGTGACAACACTAGTGCAATTAATCTGACAAAAAATCCCATTCAACACTTTAGGACTAAGCACATTGACATAAAGCATCATTTCATTCGTGATCTTGTCTCCAAGGGGGTAATCCGTGTTCAGTTTGTTTGTTCTAAAGAGCAAATCACTGATATCCTCACAAAAGCTCTCCCACTGGATCAATTTGTGTTCTTGAGAACAAAACTGGGCATTTCAGAAAAAATATTCTAAGTTTCGTTTCTAGTCAATCTTTATCAGACGTCCGATGAATTGGAACGGACGTTCGACAGTGTTCTTCGTGCCATTTCTAAAAACATTGATTCGGACGGTCGTGTCGGACGCTTCACTTCGTTCGGACGTCCGACACTCAAAAATTGAGCCTTATAAGGCAGTTACCCATCCTTCCCAGTTCATTCTCTTCCATGGTCTCGGACGCAACCTTTCAGTTTCCTCTCATATTTAAAATTCAAATTCCTCTCTTATCAAACCAAGTTCCAAGAAATTGACTCATCCAACGCCATTACACCTCTATTGCTCGTTAACCACCCATAAAAATCACTCCTAACCCCCAACTACCCCATAGCTCCCAATTTACATACGAAACCCTAACCTCTCATAATTCTCTCCTTGCGACATTTCAGTGCATTCTCGTTTGCTCATACTGCATTCTTCCTCTATATACCATATTCTGCATCAAAAAAACACATCCACATTGCATCATGGTTAAAATCAAAGGAGGGTCTACCAGTGCCGGATGGTCCTTTAGGCTTAGAGATGAGGACATTGAGATTGTGGAACCATCTACTCAAGCACTTAAAAAGAAGATTGTGACCTGTGGTGGTAAAGTGAAGCAAACTGCCCAAAGAAAATTGATTACTCCAACTGCTGAACCATTTGATGAGCAGATGGAAGAGCAGAACTTTGAAGGAAACATTGTTGGTGGAAATGAGGAACCAGAGCATGCAACCCAGGGTGATGAAACTGTCACAAGGATATCTGGTAAAAGAAAGAGAGCTGCAAGAAGGAAGAGCACTCCCCAATCCAAGAAAAAGCAATTTGCTGATCCCTCTGTTGATCAGCAGAATGAAGGAAACATTGCTGAGAATCAGCAGACGCCTGAACCCTCCACCAAGAAATCTCAAAGGACAAGGTCTGAGGCTCAAAATGTTGGGGCATCTGTCACACAAATCTCGAAAGGGAAATGTCCTGGGAAGGATCCAGTACCTCAGCCCGTACCAGAATCCACTCCTTTCCCAAAATTCATTGATGATGAAGCCAGAGACAGATTTGAATTGGTCTCTCAAAAAGGGTTCATCACCCAAAGGCTCATCCTTCCCCACGAATTTCGTAAGCTTGATCTTGAACCTGTTATTAAACTGTTTGAATTCCAAAAATGGGTTCATCTTCTGACCATTCCTAATACCTTTTACCCTGACATGCTTTATCAATTTTTTCCTAATCTTAGAAAGGGTAACTTACACATAGAACTCATCTCTAGGGTCAGCTCTGTGAACATCATATTAACACCTGACATTGTAAACTCCATTTTGAAAACAAAGATTGAATATGGTTACAAAGGAAAAATTACAAATTTTTTTTCATATGAGAAATTTTCTTCTGCCTACCATCATTTTTACAATGCTAAACTCATGACCTATTTTCAAACCAAATTCAATACTCCTGCTGAGACAAGATTAGATGATCTCAGTCCTCAGAATCACTTCACCATCATTTCAAATCTGTTGGTACCAACTGATGGCCACAGAACAGATGCAAACAAAATGGAACTCTATCTTTTCTACTGTTTTGTTGAAAAAATCCGCATTGACTTTAGTTTTGTGATGTGCAAGTTTCTGCTCAAAATTAGCACTGATAGTCGTAGAAAACTCTCTTATGGTAAATTTCTGACTCCTATCTTTGCCCATTTTGAAATACCCTTTTTTGGAAAATCACCCAAAGATAGTGCTTCAACAGTTTTTTCAAAAGCTTAGTTTGAAAGAAAGAACTTAAGATTTTTTGATGGCCATTGGTGCTATAAGGAGACTGTGGCTGAGTCTAGAAGAAAAAACTTTCATGAAACCCCTGTCACTTCTAGGACTTCTCGTGATCAGTCAGACTATGTCTCTCCTTTCACTATTCATCCTAGAAAGTCTGCTAGCAAGTTTTTCTCTTCCAATTCTGAGGTCATCTCCTTGGTTGAAGACCTCAAACAACATGTTTTGCTTATTGAAGATGGTCTCATGATGACCATGATCCCTGCCCAACAATTCTCTTTCATTGAAAAAAGGAACCTTCTTGTGCCTCCAATACCTGAAAACAATGCAAATGTTCATGGGAAAGAGCCAAGACCTGAGCCCACAAGGCCAACTACTGGTACTGAGGCCACACCTGCTTCCAGTTCTCAACCCAAGGATAAAGGCAAGGCTCCAGCAACTGAGGAAATATATGAAGAAGACAATGAAGAAACTGGGGAAGAAGAGGACCCTAAACAGTTTCGTCTGGCCAGGAGGAGGCCTGAATCATCTAAAATCACTATCTAGGCACTGCTACGTCACTGCACCTTATTCTAGGACTATAGTTCATCTTTTGCATTGTAAAACTTTTCATTTCTGGTTTGTACAACTGGTTATTTTCTACTGTTTATGGATGTTATGACCAAGTGTTGGATTATGAATGTTTGTTATGGATGTGTTTGTTAATATCTGCTGAATGGATATGTTTGTTATGAATGTTTCTGATGATTTTGGATTGTCCTGAGCATGAATGGATTTTACTGATATTATCTGATTGAAAAATCTTTGTTATCAAATTGCGTGTTGTTGTTAATGTTTCTGATGGATCGTGCTAATGTTATCTGATGCTGCTGGTATCAAAATTGATCAGACATGGCATACCCACTTTTGTGATGACAAAAAGGGGGAGAATTGGATTAGCACTGATGGTGCAAAGTAACTAGTTAGGGGGAGTCAGTTTTAGGGGGAGTTGTTTCTTCTTGTATACTCATGCACTTCGTTAGGGGGAGTTGTAATCCCAGCTCGTATATTTTTATTTTTGCTCTATCCAAATGTTTTGTCATCATCAAAAAGGGGGAGATTGTTTATCTTAATTCATATCTTTTCATGATTACAAAACAAACGGATGTTACTAATACTTTTTGTAGAGACCTTTTTTAGAAATGACACTAAATAGGTCTGTGGACTTAAAGTAAAAAGAAGATCAAAAAAAGATGAAAAGTGCTAAGGAAGATGTCGGACGCACAAAAAGAGAGTATCGGACGTCCGACATCCATTGAGTAACTTCGGACGTATGAAGAACTCATCCTCGGACGTCCGAAGAAGACAAGTCAGGACTTCTACGATTACTGATCACGATCGGACGCTCAACACCTGAGCATTGGACGTCCGACAAGCGTTGCTGCACTTCGGACGCAACACATTGGACGCATCGACTGTCCGAAGGAATTGAAGAGGAACCTCCAAATTTACATCTTACCCTCGAACGCATGGTGATAGGGGATCAGACGTCCTAAGAGGTTCAAGAAAATTTCTGAAACTCATTGACTTCGTTCGGACGCATAAAAACTGAATATCGGACGTCCGACAGCACCAACGGCTAGTTGACTTTTCAGTTGCCTTTTATCCATTGACAGCATTAATTGAAAAATTTCTTGGTCTCCTATAAAAGGAAAAAAGTCAACTACCTCAGAGCAACTTTGCACATCAAGTCTACATCAAATCGTGAGTGATTCAAGTGTTAGAATACTCAAAAGGAACTCTTGTATTCTCAGCTTGTGCAATTTTCTTGTAGCTTTTCAGGTGTGACACAGCTTATTCAATAGTGTAGCATTGTGAGGGTTATCCGAGTGTTTGTAAAACTTCTTTGCTTGACCAAGTGTGGTTTGGGGCAAGAAGGAAGTGATCCTTCCCTTGTACACAAGATATTGGTTGCAAGTTTGTTCAATTTGAAGTAGCTTGTTATATAAAGTGTAGTTCAAATTCAAGTGGAGTTTGAAACCTGGTTTGTTTCTCTACTTTCGTTTATAGCTTTTCTATATAAACTGTTCACCTCTTCATCTCACGAACATCTGTGCTCTCTTATAAACTGATCCATTGAGTAGTTTTTGAGAAAAGAAGGGTAGGCTTGAAAAAGAGTTACCTATATCTTAACTGGTTTTAGAAAATCTAATTCACCCCCCTCTTAGGTTGTTTTCGATCCTTACAAGTAAGATTCTAAATGCATGATTAAAAGAGGAAAAAATAAACATACAAATTTAAAAACATGTACAAGTTTCAAGAACACTTTAAAATCGAAGCATAGATCTTTATATAAACTGAAAGTCATGTCACATGTCAAGAGTGCATACAACGAGTCAATAATATCAAATACAGGACATAGGCATCCAAGTGCCTCAAAATATAGGGTACATGCAACAAAATACAAAAGCGAGGTTTACCCCTTCTAAATCCTGAACAAAAGTCAAAAGTAAAAATGTCGGGAGATCACTAATACAAGTGAACTGAACTAGTCGATCCTACAACCTCATCGGGATCCTTCTTGGGGTTCTCCTCGGGATCCTCCTCCATCGGCTCTATCTCCACCTCAACAACAGGGGCAGCATCCCCAGGTACATCTCCAAGTAAAACCTTCTCTATGCAGTCAGCTATGGTCGCACACTTAGCCATGATACTATCCACGCGGTTCCCTGCCTCCTGAACAATCCAGATGAGGCGCCCCTTGATCTCCTGAAACTAAACATAGGAGGCATCAGTCCTCTGACGCTCCTCAACTACCCTAGCCTCTAGCTCCTGGATCCGGGCAGCCTGGGTCTCCATAGTGGCCACCATCTCCTCTCTCTCAGCTCGTGCTATTCTGAAGTCACGGGTCAACTGCCTCCGCTCCTCGACTACCCCTAACACCATGTGATTAGGGTAGATGAATCTCTCTCGACAAGGGCATGTCCTAACCCGCCTAGTGGGTGAGTACCGCAGGAAGGGTCCACCTCCAACCATCTGAAATGGAATCACGGGGAGAGATTGTGACGCCCCCACTTCTCCTTAAGGCGAACCAAAAGGTATCGGCGGGACACCTGTCCAACTCTTGCCAGGACTCAGTACAATTCTCGTTTAAGTTTAATACAATGATAACTAATACGATGAGACAAAATAAGAAAATGAAGTCGCTTCCATATATATATATATATAAATATCCGGTCTTACATCACAATTCAAGATGCAGCCACTTCTCCCAAAATATACAAACTTCCAAGATTATCTAGTCAATTATAATAAAAAACCCTAATACAAAAGTACCTCAAGTCGGCGGCTCCTTACTACTTCCATTCCAGTTTCTGTTAAGGAAAACAAACTAATGGGATAACCCAATACTCAGTGAGGTCCAGAAACACACATACAGGCACGTAGTCCAAGCAACAGTAATAATCAGTAAGTAAAGCCATAAAGTTCAAGTATTAAACATTTCAAGCAGGTAAAAGTAAACAGAAACAATTCAAGAATATGGTAGCTCTCAGGAGCTAATTTCCACTTGTTTTGCCGACCTCGATCGAATATTTTCCCGTGATGACACTCCGTCAACCAGGTCGGTATTTTTAAATCCGTAGATCTCCACTTTTCTTTACAGTTGCTTCCACCATACAACCTTACCGGGCCCGAACTGCTAGAAAGGCGCTATTGTACGAGTAGGCCAAGCAAGATCTCTCCATTAGATCATACTTATACAGGTTGCCTCATGGCTCACCAAGGTTCCCGACCAAGTCTAAGCCGGCTCGAGTCCAAGGTTGGCTGATGAGTTTGGGCGTCCCCAGTTCAGTTCGGTTCAATTATGACTCGAGAAGATTCACTTCAACGACGAATGCAGCCATAGCATAGCATATCATTTCATTTCATTCAATCATTCATTGCATTTGAATCAATTCAATCATTTTCAATCAATTCAATCATGATTCATTTAAATGAGAACAAGAGCGATAAAGTACACACTCGACTCAATGGTTATAGTCGTTCTATACATAACTGGCAAATTCACATAATTTCAACTAGACATGCACTTGACACTCACCTAGTCAAAAGGAGAGTATGTTGCACAATTCGAGTACTTAAGCGTCCGTTGAGAGGTTCTCTTGAATGCCTGAGCAAACAATTGGTATCTGTTACACACTATCACTTAGAATCCTCAATTATCAAGGAAGATTGCACACTTGTACAATCTAAAAAAATATCATGAAAATGAGTTTTAATTGTTCAAAATTCAAGGTTCGAAAGTGGGGTTTAATAATACAAGGAAAATCTGATTTTCACCTTTGAATTCAAGTGTAAATGATCACCCAATATCGAAAGAAAATGGAGAGTTCTAAAAACTCAATTTCCTTTAAGTTTAGAAATTTCAGATTTGAGGTGCGATCTTTGAAAAATCATATCTCACTCTCTGTAGGTTCAAAATTAAAAAACTTGGTATCATTGGAAATTACTTCCAAAGTACTAAAAGTTTCTAGAACTTTTCCATGATTCAAGATGGAAGACACTCAAAATTTGGTTTAAAGTTGCTGATTTGGACTCTCAAGACAGATTCGAGGTTGGTTTTTGGTAAACTTTGCAAATTCGAAACAATTCACAAAATGCGAACTAGTCTCTCAAATTTGAGTTACAATCAAAGTTTAAAACACAACAAATAGAACACGAATTGGAGTTTTGAGCGCCAAGATATAGCAGCTCAAAGTTGGTTCAAAATGAAGACCATTGGACAATTTTCCAGATTTGAAATATAAACTTTGGAACTTCAGTTGATCATCGAAATAGACTTGGAATACCACCAAATTTGGTATGATTACACTACCATACAAGGGTTACTCCTCTATCAAATTTCAAGTAAAAATTCATACGAGAAGTTAGTTAACAAGACCACTAAAGTTCTAGGAATATACAAGGCAATTCTGCCTTAAGTTACCGTTTTCCTTTTTTCGAACCTTTTGCCAATGAAATCATCTCAAACACGGTTTATTTATGAAGAAAAGGTCTAAGAAACATCCAAAATGCATTTTATAGGTGATTAACACCAAAAGTTTCAAAATAACAAGTCCCAATTTAAAATAAGCCATTGGCTAGCCCAAAATTAGGGTTTTCTTTCTCCGGTGCAGGTCTGTAATTAGGCCATAACTAACTCAATTCAACTTGGAATTAAGCATGATTTGTGGCGTTGGAAACTACCTTCATAGCGGTACAATTCATCAGAAGAAATCATTTTGAAATTCTATCCATAGCTAGCTCAAATTTAAGCAACAATTCCCAGCACCTCATTGACTCTCTAGCACTAGAGTGAAACAGGATAGGTAATTTTGAAGAGCTGATACGGTTTACTCAAGTCGAATCAGGGAATGCATTTTATACCATTAGAAAATGGAAGTGTTTAATTTCAAATGCCACAAACGGCACTCAATTTTGATCCCGGAACAAAGAGTTATGGTCATTTAAAGTTCGCTGCCTGGTAACCCCTGTTACCCGTTTCCAGCTTTGAAGAATTTTCAAAAATGCAACTTTTGGCCAACCAAATCATGTGATTTTTGGTGGAACTTTCCACACAGCCTATACAACATATCTACATAAAAATCAAGACAATTTTATCACAAAAAAAATGCACCAATGCCTCTGCACAAATAGGGCAGAATCGGCCCTTCTTAGCTTTTGGTTTCCTTTGATTTTCTTTCCACTTTTCAGCTTATATCCACTAATCTAACATTTAATAAACATAAATAATATCCAAAATCATCATATCAGCCCAACAAGTCCATTGTGGGATTTCATAGAGCCCACTCACATGATTTTCAACCACCCAAAGTTACCCATATGAAGCTACAAGCTTCCGAGTCCAATCTAACTCTCAAAGATCAAGTTTCAAAGGTTGGATGATTTGCTACTTTCTTGGATGTTGAAGACCAGAATTTCGGCCACTAAGAAGCTCCAAGAAACCGTGGATAAGTTTCTCCTCTCCTAGTCCAAGATAGTCTCCAAGTTGTTTTGAGTTTGTGTGGCAAATTTGAAGTGAAATGGATGGATGATTTGAGTGAGATGATGAAGAAATTTTTGCTCCTTCTTGCCTTGAGAGTTTCGGCTGCTTTGAGAGAGAAAAGAGAGAGATAGTGCTGATGCAAATTTTCTTGGAGAAGCTTGGTAGGTGTAAGCTTTAAGTGCACAAAAGTCAACTCTCCAATAGTGCGCGTTCACGCGCGTTTCATGCCCCTTTCCTCTCGGGTTTGTTTCACTTATGCACTAAACCTCTAATGCACTTTCTTTAAAACTATTATTATTATTCACTCTTATTAGTTTATAACAATAAGTTCTAAAATCCTCCAATTAGTCGCACGTGCGAAAACGCGAACTTTCGACTTGTGCGCGATAAAGTGAAATTTCTAAGATATTCTTGTAACGATGATATAACTAACTAATACTAGGGTAACTAAGCATAAAATTACCTATTTTAGAAATAAAACATGAGTCCTCACATGAGTCTAGTATTAATTTCTCAAATCTCCAATTAATTCATATCAGCGCGTCTGTCGGACAACTATCGACGTGCGAGTGGTAAACGCCTAATTTTAACTCACTCACATCTAATCTCTCAATTAAATTTTCTTAGTCTACTATTGATCATTCACAATTCTTCAAGTTTATTGCACTCTCGAATTGAATTTTGCCTCGAAAATGTGTACTTGTTATTCCTTATTAAACGAGCCTTTGAAAATTAAAATTTTTTAACGAAACATTTTGAAAACATATGAGAGACATTGTTCCATACAAATGGACTTAGAATGGTTAAAATAAATTATTCGAAAAAATGGATGAATAAATAATTAAATAAGCCAGTAACATAAGATAAAAGTACGAAAGTTTTTGGGTCCTCACAACCTTCCCTCAAAAGGAATTTCGTCCTTGAAATTCAAACTTAGGACAATATCATTCCCTTAATGGTTAAACCTATCAGATCAATCACTAACTTACGTTTTTCAACACATATTTCGCAATTTCTATTCATCCAACTAGCAATCAAACCTTCATTTTTCCCCAAATAAGCATTTTAACTTCCAAGTCATAAGATAATTTAATCGGCCTCACGTCTATCTTATTCATGAATCTAGGGTTTATAAAAGGAATGTGTCATACCATGGTCACTCAGAACCTTAGCTAAGTAAATTCTACTAGTGTCAAGTACTTATTCCATCTTTCTCCAAAAATTCAGGATACATGACTTCAAGGGCCTGAATTGTCCTCTTGGACTATCCATTAGTCTATGGGTGATAACTGATTGTACAATCATAGTCCTCCAACTCCACCCATCTTCATTATCTCAAGTTCAACTCCTTTTAGGGAAAACAGGTACTTAAGACTCTTGTGATCCATAGCATTCTCAAAAGTTACTCCATACAAATAAGATCTTCACTTTTCAATCTAAAATCTTTACCGGTCCCTTATCATAGGTCAAATTCCCATTAAGTCCTATTTCTTTCATTCAAACTCACACTTATTGAATTTAACAAAAATTGGTGCCTCCTCCGGGTTTGTAAAACTATCATCAGGTGTCTTTCATGATTTTCTCTAACCTTAATGTATACCGATATACCATTAATAAATGCCACCACAAATTGATCCACTATGTTTTAAAACCTCAATGCATTAAGTCCATAATTGCTGTTAGTGCATTAGTCAACCCAAAGGGCATAGATGTGAATTCAATGTGCCATGTCTTAAATTAAAAGTGATCTTCAGTACATCAGTTTCTAGGATCCTCAACTGGCAATAGCTTCTATTTTAAATCCAACTTGAATAATACCACGGCCTTGGTAGATCAAACTCTCATCTATATGAGACGAAAGGGCAATTGTTCTTAATAGTCATATTGTTCAAGTCTCAATAGTCCATGTATAGCCCCAAACTTCCATCCCAAATATTATACCCTGTCCTTTAATTGTTAGACTCCTTCAATCTATCAAAATTTTCCTTTCCCGAATCCAAATCTCTCACCTTTAATATATCAATTTGGCAGTCAAATATTGGGTCCCAATTTCAACCCTAAGTTCTCAATTTTTTTTTGGTCCCGATTCCTGGTCATCTCTAAGACCTCGGGGTGGTCTATATTCTCAAGTACAATCTCGACCATATTTGCTACCGCTCATGTCTCACTACTAATCTAAAGATGTGGGACAAAGTTTAAATATACATATAAGCCATGAAATCAATTAAAAGCAAAGTACATCTCCATACATTATAGAAAATCATAATAGTTTCATTAAATTGGGATAGGTTCATCAAATCATTTCAAAAGGGAAAAGGAAAACAATAAGATTATATCAAAATGTGTCAAGTTGTCAAGGTACAAAATAACAAAAGACTTTCCCTTATACAAAAGATTAAATCTCTAAAAGTGTCAGTCTAATTTAGGGTAAAATTACAACCTCTATCTCTCGAGTGAAGTCAAACCATCTCCACTCGTAAAACTTTCACTACTTGGGCCCCTCTTGCAGCCATTATCACTAAATAACCCCCTTTTGGCACTTGATTGCTTTGTGGTAGATCTAGCTGGCCACTGAGTATTTTCTCTTTTTAGAGGTACCAGGGCAATTCAAAAACTTATGCTCGGTACTACTGCACCTCAAACATTTTCCTTGCTTTCTCCAGCACTTGGCTTCAGTGTGGTTAATCTTGCCACAGTATCCACAATTTGCGTGAGAAGTGACAACTTGACCAGTTTAAAGATTTCCTTTGTATTTCTTCTCCAGTTCTACGTTTTTGCGTAGCAACTTAGTTTTCTCTGCATATTCTTGTTTCCATCGTCCTTCCCAGTAGTTAGCCAATTTTTGTTGAAATTCTACCTCATTTCGAAGAATATCCATTTCCTTACGCATTTCTTTCAAAGTTGTCATCTCATCGGTTGGCTTAAGTCAAATACTAGCCTACCAGGTAAATCAAAGGATCAAAATAAGTAGCTATCCACAATGGAATCTCTGGCCATGTCACTCTTTCATTATTTGACTTATAGGTTATTTCAACTTACAAATCTTACATGTTCTCTGCTTAACATGGACAGGCTCTTGAGTCTCTACAAGATTACTATCATTACTTCTAAACATAATGAAATACGGAGATCTTATTCCTTAAAAGTTCCACACCCTAATTCACTCTCCAATACTCAATTACAAAGTTGCTCGAGACGAAACCCTAACTTCTTGCTTTCACTAGTGCCTTATTTTATCCCCTCAAATCAATTCTACTATTTTGAGGTTAGATCTTCCATGAAACCCAGATGGACGAACTTCAAGAATTGTTCTATTGTGACTGCCCCACTTTCCCCTAAGGCGAACCAAAGGGGTTAGCGGACTGCCTGCCCAGCTCTCGCCAGGACTAACGGTACAGTTTACGTCAATCTATAACGTTCCGGAACATACCTTTGCGCGCAAACAAACCAAAATCACAAAATAAAAAAAAATGAAAATCGATGCCGAAATGAATAGTGTAGGCCACGTCAGAATCCGGCCGGATACAAGGCCGAGAGCCCTCAATATTTTTCAAACTTCCCACTGAATCCGGCCGGCAATCCGGCCAAGATTCCGGCCGGATTGTCTGGCCGGATTTCATTTTTTCCCAGGCAATCCGGCCTGCAATCCGGCCAGTTTCTGGCCGGATTCCTGGCCGGATTCGCCACTGTTCATCTTCGGCAAAATTTTTTTCCTTTTCCGTTTGAAAGTCGTGTCACTCCGAAATCAATCCAAACATTTACCAATCAGATATATACATTGAAAACCAACCTTTCCAAGCCAAACGGCCTACCAAAGTATCCATTTAGTTCATACATATCCAAGTAGCCAATTACACACCAAACATTGGTGGAATCAAAGTACTTAGGGTTTTCACCCTCAAGGAGCTATTCAAAAATACATATACATGAGCTCAACTTGCATTCAACTATCATAACCTTTCCCAAAAGTGTTCATTTGCCTGTAAGGAAAACAAATAACAAGGAATGAGCTAATGCCCAGTGGTATACCACCCAATAAGCAATCAAAGTCATATAAGAATGAACTTTCATTTAAAGTGCACAAATAAGCAATGAAGCAAAACGGTAAAAGGATACGGTCGGCTCTCAAGAGCCCAATTCCACGCTTGTAATCTTGATCCAACCCCATTGACTCTCCGTCAATGTTAAAAGTACCAAACCGTAGACCACCCTTTACTTCCACTTCCTTCCACCCAACATACCCCAACCGGGCCCGCACTCCATTTCAGTAGTTTTGGTAATACTCGAGTTTACCGGAACCAAGGGTCTCATTACCACAAGGTTCCCCAGTACAGTCCCCGTGGCAATTCAATCTTCACGACCAAGCCCTCGCCAGCTCGATCCAATTGACTACCAAACGGGGTTGAGCTCAGTAATGCGGTAAGGCCGTTGGACATCGTCCAAACGACATCAATTCAGTTTCCATGAAATGGAATTCACCAACCAATATATCAAGTTCAGTAATGCAATAAAACGGTAGCCATTCAGTGACAATATCAAAAGAGGTGAGGGCGGTCAAGTACACCCTCACCTTAATCAATTTCAATATCCAAGTAAGCCATCAAGGCATCACATAACATTTAACCAAGCCACATAGTAACAATTTAGTGAGTGGTATACTCACCAAGTGAGAAAGTGGTATTTCATGTACCACGATCACCAAGCCGTCGTGCACTACCTTCAAGCCCTAGAACATGTAACACATACAATGAGACTCTATACCGAGCCATATAGCAATGCTAAACACAACCCCAAAAGGGTGTCATATGCATAAATGAGCATAATAGCAAACCACAAATTAGAAAATGGCCTTAGTCTTGGCCCCAAATAGAAAACTCTTTTACACTCATTATGCGGTAATGGCGTCAAATTCTATACGGTTATCGGATGGGGGTGTAAGACCCACCGTTTCGAAGCTATGAAACAGGGCTACAACAATGTAGAAGACCACTCAATCCAGTTCTTAACACAACTAGGTCAAATATGCCAAATACTAACCCAGAATTCCTAAAACAGGTTTGCAAAACACAGAAAACTGTAATCGGTATATCTCAGTCCATACAAGTCCAAATGCCGAAATTCCAAAGGCATATGTTAGCTAAGACACTCAGCTACATTTCATCAGAAGACACCAACTCCAAAATCCAAACCAATTCCAGTCAAAATAGCCAATTACTATCGCAGTTTTCACATTCTGTCCAAAGCAGAACAGCTACAGTAATTTCGACATAACTCATTCTACATTAATCCCAATGACCTGAAATGTTACAGGCATCTCAATCATATCAATACCTACAACTTTCATGTTTTGAGCAAAGTCTAATTCGGCCTCTAACCCAATGATCTAGAACCGGACAGAATTGGGGATTTAAGAACCCTAACTTTTCAAATTTCCAACCAAATCCAAAATTGGTTGCATTTATCCACATTTCACACCCACTAGAGTCATTTTAGCCCATTGCCAATCATCACCAACAACCACACCATCATAATCCAATTAAACCAGAAAAATCATCATAAAATGGAAAATTTCACCATATCACCTCAAATCAAGAAACAAATCATATATTTCAACACTCATGCCACCATTAAGGACAAAATAAACATCATTAGGTGTAGTAGGGTGTTTCAAGCTTCACTTACCAAGAACCAAGAGAGAGGAAGATGTGGAGCACCTTAGTCCTTCAAACAAAGTTCACCAAACAACTTGCTATCACTAGAAGGAAGAATTTTATGGAGTGAAATGGATAGAAGCAAATGTTTTTGGTTGATTTGCACCAAGTAGAAGCTTGAAAATTGAAGAAAGCTCCTTCCTTTCTTGCTCAAGGTGGCCGGCCAACAAGGAGAGAAGAATGGTGATTTTTTGGTGAATTTTGGATATTAAATCCCTTGGTCAAAAGTCAAGACAATGAATAGTGTTTCTTAAAAGTTCAACCAATAGGAAGGTGACATGTGTCACTCTATTAAATGCATCCTTATCATCCTTTTCTCTCTCACATCAATCACCTCACACACCCTACTTATCTCTTAATACCCGATAAACTTTTAACAGTATCCGAAACTTAACCTTATTGGCCGAATTTTTTCGAACTTATCGCACTAGTGGGTCCCACGTCCAATATTTATTCTTAATTTTCTAAAAACTCACCAATGCTAGAAAAATCATCTTAAAACTATAATTGCTCATAAAATCCTCTCAGAAAATATTTCTAAGCCAGAAAATGCAGAAAACATGCAATTAAGGGGAAATAAACCCTAGGAAAAATAATTAGGATTTTACGGGTTCTCACACTCTCCCCCCCTTAAAAGAATTTCGTCCTCGAAATTTCTCACCTTAATTTCCGAAAAGGTTTGGGTATTTCTTTCGCATCTCCTCTTCCATCTCCCAGGTAGCTTCCTCTACCCCGTGGTTTCTCCATAGTACTTTCACTAGTGGAATCCGCTTATTTCTGAGTTCCTTGACTTTTCGATCGAGTATTTCGACTGGTTTCTCTTCATAGGCCAGCGATTCATCCACTTCGATCTCCTCCGGTTGCAATACATGGGATGGATCAGGATGGTATTTCTTTAGCATCGAGACGTGGAATACATCGTGGATTCGAGATAGACTGGATGGCAGTTCCAATCGATACGCGACCGCTCCAACCCTCTGAAGGATCTTGTAGGGTCCGACGTATCGCGGTTGAAGCTTCTTTCCTTTCCCCGCTGTAAGACTTCGTAAGGGCGTGATCTTGAGAAATACATGATCTCCAACTTCAAATTCCAAATCTTTTCTTCGATTATCCGCGTAGCTCTTTTGTCGACTCTGAGCTGTTTGAAGTATTTGCCGAATTAACTTGACCTTTTCCTGAGCCTCTTCCATCCACGGAATAGTTGTCGGGTCTAGGGCTTTCTTTTCACCAACTTCGTCCCAGTAAATCGGTGAGCGGCACTTGCGTCCGTAAAGAGCTTCGTACGGAGCCATTTGAATCGACGAATGGAAGCTATTGTTATATGCAAATTCGACTAAGGTCATGTGCTGACCCCAATTGCCTCCAAAGTCCAGAATGCACGTTCGTAGCATGTCTTCAAGAGTTTGAATTGTCCGTTCTGACTGGCCATCCGTCTGAGGGTGATAGGTAGTGCTCAAATTGAGTTTCGTCCCCAGGGTTTCTTGGAATTTCTGCCAAAATCGTGATACAAACCGTGGATCCCGATCGGAAACGATGCTCACAGGAACACCGTGTAGTCTTACTACTTCGTCCATGTACAGTCGGGCCAACTGATCCATTGAATACTTCATGTTCACCGGCAAGAAATGGGCCGACTTGGTTAATCGATCAACGATCACCCAAACGGCATCGTGTCCCCTTTGCGTCCTCGGTAAACCGGAAACGAAGTCCATGGTGATGTTTTCCCACTTCCACTCGGGTATCTCCAAGGGTTGTAATAGACCCGATGGTTTTTGATGCTCTGCCTTCACTTGCTGGCAAATAAGACATTTCTGCACGTATTGAGCTATTTCCCTCTTCATATTATCCCACCAATAGGTCCCTTTCAGGTCTTGATACATCTTGCAGCTACCCGGATGGATTGTATACTTGGACCGATGAGCTTCCTCCAGAATTTCCGCTTTCAACGATTCATCCTTTGGTACTACGATTCGGTTTCGATACTTCAAAATACCCTCGGGACTCAAATTAAAGTCCGTAGTTTCTCCCTTTTCAAATTTCTCTCTCCACTTCCGTACCATCAAATCCTCGCCTTGCGCCTCTTTTATACGTTCCAGTAGAGTGGAGGTCACCCTTACATTGCTAAATATTACCTTATGACTCCCAAGACAGGGTTTCCACTCGCACACGGATTCTAGTAAATCCCACTCCTTAATCATTAGTCCTGCCACTTGCACTTTACGACTCAAGGCATCTGCTACCACATTTGCCTTTCCCGGATGGTAATTGATCGTGCAGTCGTAATCCTCCAGGAATTCCATCCATCGCCGTTGTCTCATATTTAATTCTTTCTGGGAGAAAAGATATCTAAGACTCTTGTGATCCGAAAACACTTCAAAGGTCACCCCATATAGGTAGTGCCTCCACTTTTTCAAAGCAAACACAACCGCGGCTAATTCTAGGTCGTGAGTCGGGTAGTTCTGCTCGTGAAGCTTCAATTTCCTAGAGGCAAAAGCAATCACATTCCGGTTCTGCATCAAAACGCATCCCAATCCTTCTCGCGACGCGTCTGCATATACTGCAAACCCGTCCACTCCATTTGGCAAGACCAGTACCGGAGCCATGGTCAATCTTTTCTTTAATTCCTGAAAATTCGTTTCGCATCGGCCGTTCCAGATAAACTGGCCATGTTTCTTTGTCAAGTCAGTTAGAGGTCCTGCCAGTTTGGAAAAATCCTTAATGAACCTTCGGTAGTACCCAGCTAGCCCTAGAAAGCTGCGAATCTCCGTGGGGGTTTCTGGCCTCTTCCAATTTGTCACGGCCTCAACCTTCGCCGGGTCCACCGAAATACCTTCATGAGAGATCACGTGCCCTAGAAATGCCACTTTCTCCAACTAGAACTCGCATTTGCTAAACTTGGCATACAGCTGATGTTCCCTCAAGGTCTGCAACACCACTCTCAAATGTTCCTCATGCTCCTCACGTGACTTAGAGTAGACCAAAATGTCGTCAATGAACACCACGACAAACCGGTCTAGATAGGGTTTAAAAACCCTATGCATTAAGTCCATGAAGGCGGCGGGAGCATTGGTCAGTCCAAAGGGCATAACGGCGAACTCGTAATGCCCGTATCTTGAATTGAAAGCAGTTTTTGGAATGTCCTCCTTCCTAATCAACAACTGATAGTATCCCTGTCGGAGGTCCAATTTCGAGAAGACCACTGCTCCCTGCAGCTGGTCAAACAACTCATCGATGTGGGGCAGTGGATACTTATTCTTGATGGTCACGTTGTTCAACCCCCGGTAATCAATACACATCCTCAACGTTCCGTCCTTTTTCTTCACAAATAGGACCGGAGCTCCCCAAGGAGACTCACTCTCGTGAATGAATCCCCGCTCCAAAAGGTCTTGCAATTGCAACTTAAGCTCTTTAAGTTCTGCAGGCGCCATTCGGTAAGGGGTTTTCGAGATAGGTGCTATTCCAGGTAAAAGATCTATTCAAAATTCTATCTCTCTTTCCGGAGGTAAAGCCACTAACTCATCAGGAAACACATCCGGAAAATCCCTCACTACGGCCACGTCTTCCACTTTTAACTTATCCGTAGGGGTATTAATTAGAAAGGCCAAATATCCTTGCGCCCCTCTACTTATCAGTTTCCTAGCTCTAATGCCCGAAATGAGAGCAGATGAGGCTAACCTACTCCTTATATCTAACCTTAAGGTTGCCTCGCCAGGAATGCGAAATTCAACTATTTTCGTTTTACAGTCCAGTTGGGCGTTATATTTGGCTAACCAGTCCATACCCAAAATCACGTCGTACCCCTTAATGGACAAGTTAATCAGGTCTCCTAGAAACCTCCGCTCACCTACCCATACATCACAATCCTTATAAACCATACTAGTCACCAAACGTTGATTCCCCGTAGGTGTACTAACCTCTAAGTCATATGGTAAACTAGCAGGTTTTATATCGATGCCACACATGAAATCAGGGTTAACAAACGAATGAGTGGCACCAGGATCAATTAAAACTTTGGCAAAGCGGTGGAAGATAGGGATCGTACCTTCTACGACCTCGGAAGACTCTGGGATCTGGTGGGGCTCTAAGGAATATACCCTAGCCGGAACTTTTGGTTTGGATCCGTCTCCCTTGGCCGATCCAGTATTGGTCCTCGACGGTAGTTGGCTCCCCTTTCCGTCTTGTTTCAGGACCGGACATGTAGCCAGCTGATGGTCCGCACTTCCACACCGCAAGCATTTCCCCTGTTTCCTCCAGCAGTTGTCTTCGGTGTGGTTCAGCTTTCCACAGTGCCCACAGGGACCGCGAGGTGCAGAAGCCGAGCCACTCTGAACGTTTCCCCTCGGTCCTCGCCCAGCTTGACCACCCCTGAACGGAGTCCCTCTGCCTGATCCGGACTGTCGACCACCACCCATGCCCCGTCCAAACTTAGAGGGAGTGCTCTTCTCACCCTGTCCAGAAGTACTCCCAGGAAAGCCACGCTTCTTGGCCTGGAAGTTTCGGACCTGTAGCCGTGCACTTTCCACTCGTTGGGCTTTTTCCATTGCCTCGCTAAAAGTAGTGATTTGAGCTGCCGCGAGGTCTTTCTGGATCTCAACGTTCAAGCCCTGAATAAAGCGCCTCACGCATCGTTGCTCGGTCATGATTAATTCAGGCGCGAATTTGGACAGGCGGGTAAACTGGCTCTCGTACTCCGCCACCGTCTGAGCCCCTTGCCGGAGCCGGATAAACTCGTCCTCCTTCCTCTCCTGGACTAGAGGAGGGAAAAACTTAGCATTAAACTCTCGTATAAAGTTCACCCATGTCCTCGGTGTCTGTTCCCGCTCCCATTTCTGCCTAATTACGTTCCACCAGGAACGGGCAGCCCCCTCCAGTTGAAACACGGCAAAAGTGACCTGCCGTTCGTCCGGGTAGTGTAGGGCCGCGAATATATCAACCATTTTCTCAAGCCATTTTTCAGCCACATCAGGGTCGGGTCCCCCAATAAACTTTGGCGGGAAAAACTTTTGAAAACGTTCGAGAGCTCTATCCTCGCTCTCAACGTGGTTACCAGGATTTTCGGGGTTAGGGTTTGGGTTTTGGCCCTGTTGTTGCACTACTTGTGCGAGTAGGTTGGTCATTTGCTGCATAGCAGCAGCTATTTGAACGTTGGGGTCTATCTGGGGTTCAGGATTTGGTCCAGTAGAGGCTTCCCCCGTTTCCCTAACCGGTGCGGTTTGTCTAGTTCCGCGCCCGCGTCCGCGACCACTTCGTGTTCCTTCCATAGGGTATACTTTGTCTAGGCAAAAGTACTATACCAAAGCAGCCGTAAAACATATAAGCAATACTTAACTTTGCACAAAACACATATTGATGCATTTCAAACAAGATCACAAGCACACATATATACAAGCCAAACACAGATTTACAATCAGTCAGTCAAGTACGGCCAAAGCACGTACGTACACAAAAGATCCACCTGAGGATAGGCCTATCAAAAGAGATTTACACGTAGCTAACTCTACATCCAAAACGGTTAGCTAAGGCTCTATCCCTATCCCTATGTACATTCAAAAACCACCACTAGCCAAAAGGTGCCTAGATTTCATGGCTTAATCAGTCGCTGGAGTCTGAGACCCAGGCGATGGGGTAGACTCCTCCCCAGCCTCGGCCCCAGCATACGAGGCCTCATCACTCGACTCCTCGAGTCCGTCGTCGCATAGATTAAGGATCGCTTCAGCACGACCCCTGACCTTGCGAGCTCGCTTGACCTCACGCTCGCGACCATCCCTCAGCTGATCACATAGGTCATTAACTCGGTCCTCCACCTCATTCACGTCATACTCAAGCTCCATGATACGTGCGGCTTGCTTGTTATTGGTCGCCTTCGCCTGAGCCACCTCAGCCTCCAATGTAGCAACCGCAGCTTCAAGCTTAGTATTTTCCTTAGCAAACTCCTCGCGTTCCTTTGCCACCGACAAAACTAGTGTATTTGGGTAGGCAAAGTTGCTACGACACTCACACTGTCGAACGCGGCTGGCCGGGTTCCAACGGACCACGGCCCCCTTCTGCCTAAGTTGATACTTAATTGGCGGCAACGTGCTACGAGGACGATCTCCCGCCGGACGGTCACTCGGATCTCCACTCGCATCCATCCTATAGCAAAGGAAGAAAACATGAATAACCTTAATAGGTATAATCAAAAGCATCCTCAAGTCCAGCACTTCTATCACACCCAGGCTAGTTCAAACCTAGGCTCTGATACCACCTGTGACAGCCCCACTTTCCCCTAAGGCGAACCAAAGGGGTTAGCGGACTGCCTGCCCAGCTCTCGCCAGGACTAACGGTACAGTTTACGTCAATCTATAACGTTCCGGAACATACCTTTGCGCGCAAACAAACCAAAATCACAAAATAAAAAAAAATGAAAATCGATGCCGAAATAAATAGTGCAGGCCACGTCAGAATCCGGCCGGAATCTGGCCGGATACAAGGCCGAGAGCCCTCAATATTTTTCAAACTTCCCACTGAATCCGGCAGGCAATCCGGCCAAGATTCCGGCCGGATTGTCTGGCCGGATACCGGCCAGAGAGCAACTGGCTGGATTTCAATTTTTCCCAGGCAATCCGGCCAGTTTCTGGCCGGATTCGCCACTGTTCATCTTCGGCAAAATTTTTTTCCTTTTCCGTTTGAAAGTCGTGTCACTCCGAAATCAATCCAAACATTTACCAATCAGATATATACATTGAAAACCAACCTTTCCAAGCCAAACGGCCTACCAAAGTATCCATTTAGTTCATACATATCCAAGTAGCCAATTACACACCAAACATTGGTGGAATCAAAGTATTTAGGGTTTTCACCCTCAAGGAGCTATTCAAAAATACATATACATGAGCTCAACTTGCATTCAACTATCATAACCTTTCCCAAAAGTGTTCATTTGCCTGTAAGGAAAACAAATAACACGGAATGAGTTAATGCCCAGTGGTATACCACCCAATAAGCAATCAAAGTCATATAAGAATGAACTTTCATTTAAAGTGCACAAATAAGCAATGAAGCAAAACGGTAAAAGGATACGGTCGGCTCTCAAGAGCCCAATTCCACGCTTGTAATCTTGATCCAACCCCATTGACTCTCCGTCAATGTTAAAAGTACCAAACCGTAGACCACCCTTTACTTCCACTTCCTTCCACCCAACATACCCCAACCGGGCCCGCACTCCATTTCAGTAGTTTTGGTAATACTCGAGTTTACCGGAACCAAGGGTCTCATTACCACAAGGTTCCCCAGTACAGTCCCCGTGGCAATTCAATCTTCACGACCAAGCCCTCGCCGGCTCGATCCAATTGACTACCAAACGGGGTTGAGCTCAGTAATGCGGTAAGGCTGTTGGACATCGTCCAAATGACATCAATTCAGTTTCCATGAAATGGAATTCACCAACCAATATATCAAGTTTAGTAATGCAATAAAACGGTAGCCATTCAGTGACAATATCAAAAGAGGTGAGGGCGGTCAAGTACACCCTCACCTTAATCAATTTCAATATCCAAGTAAGCCATCAAGGCATCACATAACATTTAACCAAGTCACATAGTAACAATTTAGTGAGTGGTATACTCACCAAGTGAGAAAGTGGTATTTCCTGTACCACGATCACCAAGCCGTCGTGCACTACCTTCAAGCCCTAGAACATGTAACACATACAATGAGACTCTATACCGAGCCATATAGCAATGCTAAACACAACCCCAAAAGGGTGTCATATGCATAAATGAGCATAATAGCAAACCACAAATTAGAAAATGGCCTTAGTCTTGGCCCCAAATAGAAAACTGTTTTACACTCATTATGCGGTAATGGCGTCAAATTCTCTACGGTTATCGGATGGGGGTGTAAGACCCACCGTTTCGAAGCTATGGAACAGGGCTACAACAATGTAGAAGAACACTCAATCCAGTTCTTAACACAACTAGGTCAAATATGCCAAATACTAACCCAGAATTCCTAAAACAGGTTTGCAAAACACAGAAAACTGTAATCGGTATATCTCAGTCCATACAAGTCCAAATGCCGAAATTCCAAAGGCATATGTTAGCTAAGACACTCAGCTACATTTCATCAGAAGACACCAACTCCAAAATCCAAACCAATTCCAGTCAAAATAGCCAATTACTATCGCAGTTTTCACATTCTGTCCAAAGCAGAACAGCTACGGTAATTTCGTCATAACTCATTGTACATTAATCTAAATGACCTGAAATTTTACAGGCATCTCAATCACATCAATACCTACAACTTTCATGTTTTGAGCAAAGTCTAATTCGGCCTCTAACCCAGTGATATAGAACCGGATAGAATTGGGGATTTAAGAACCCGAACTTTTCAAATTTCCAACCAAATCCAAAATTGGTTGCATTTATCCACATTTCACACTCACTAGAGTCATTTTAGCCCATTGCCAATCATCACCAACAACCACACCATCATAATCCAATTAAACCAGAAAAATCATCATAAAATGGAAAATTTCACCATATCACCTCAAATCAAGAAACAAATCATATATTTCAACACTCATGCCACCATTAAGGACAAAATAAACATCATTAGGTGTAGTAGGGTGTTTCAAGCTTCACTTACCAAGAACCAAGAGAGAGGAAGATGTGGAGCACCTTAGTCCTTCAAACAAAGTTCACCAAACAACTTGCTATCACTAGAAGGAAGAATTTTATGGAGTGAAATGGATAGAAGCAAATGTTTTTGGTTGATTTACACCAAGTAGAAGCTTGAAAATTGAAGAAAGCTCCTTCCTTTCTTGCTCAAGGTGGCCGGCCAACAAGGAGAGAAGAATGGTGATTTTTTGGTGAATTTTGGATATTAAATCCCTTGGTCAAAAGTCAAGACAATGAATAGTGTTTCTTAAAAGTTCAACCAATAGGAAGGTGACATGTGTCACTCTATTAAATGCATCCTTATCATCCTTTTCTCTCTCACATCAATCACCTCACACACCCTACTTATCTCTTAATACCCGATAAACTTTTAACAGTATCCGAAACTTAACCTTATTGGCCGAATTTTTCCGAACTTATCGCACTAGTGGGTCCCACGTCCAATATTTATTCTTAATTTTCTAAAAACTCACCAATGCTAGAAAAATCATCTTAAAACTATAATTGCTCATAAAATCCTCTCAGAAAATATTTCTAAGCCAGAAAATGCAGAAAACATGCAATTAAGGAGAAATAAACCCTAGGAAAAATAATTAGGGTTGTACGGGTTCTCACATCTATCCTCTCACCTCTTTTGGTTTCTGGGTTGGTTAATTGGTTTAGAGTCTTGGTGCTCAGCTAATCATGCTAAAATATCAATCATATGGTCAATAGCAGTAGCTACGTGATTGTTTCCTTCATTTCTAGGGTTTTGGTTCAGCCCAGTTGCCGTTCCCTCAATCTCCTCTTGAGCTTAGGTTACTTAACCCCTCGCCCTCAGACTCTTTTAACTTCTTTGGCTACCCATAAATTTAAAATTTATAAAAACATGATGTAAAATGAGTACACATAGGCAGAGTTTAAAAATTGACACTTTAATCATGCAAAAATGAAAATAATAAAGGAGACACCGAAATAGTTGCAGCTGTGTACACCCATAGCATAGTTTTGAAGTCATAGAGCAACAAAGTCAAGCACCTCATAAGTAACGTTCAATTGTTTCAAAAAAGTCGGAAACTTAGTCAAGCAAAACACAAAATATAATGGCCTTTTAATAAGCATCACCCCGACTAATTTTGACAAAACTATTAAAGTAGACTAAGTCACAAGCTTAGTGATTGGTGGAGTCAGAAGTCTCTACTACTTCAGTAGGATCATTTTCATTTCCTGCACTAGGAGTTTTAATCTCATGTCCCTTATCGAGTATCTTGTCATTCTCCGCTTGTTCAACCAAGGTAACACACCCAGCCATCGACTTATCCGTCTGGTCTCTAATTTCATGTACTACCCTAGCATGTCGGTTCTTAGCTTTTTGAAGCAGCTCACTAGGAGGCTTTGTCTTTTCCTTACTCAAGTACCTCCGTCTCAACTTCAGGAATTCTAGTAGTCTGGGCGTCCACAATTGCCCTCAGTTCATGATTATCTTCTCGAACTACTTTAGTTTTCTCGAATAATCTCCTCCGATTATCGGTTATCGCTAATATCACATTATTTGAGTACGAGTAAGTCCTCTAGTAGTCACATAGAATCCTAGTTCGGCGGAATGAGTTATAGCTCCAACGAGCTCCCTTAAGCCCTTCTCGACAATGGCCACCGAAATGCATCCCCGAGACGGTTCAATACCACCGTTACCTTCTGTAACTTACAATTAAAATTAAAAGCTTAAAGGGGTCCAAGAATACTAAATAAACTGGATTTGATCATCTCGTACTATCCCACATATCTCTTACAAGATCGAGACTCCCAATTGTCCATTAATTCAAACCTAGGTTCTAATTTTCATCCCCACAAGCGGTCACTTAACTTCCCAACCAGTTCCACAGTCCGGCATCCTAAACTTCAAGTCTATGATACACTACAGAGATATGAAGCCTAAGCTCTGATACCAACTGTGACACCTCCACTTCTCCCTAAGCCGAACCAAAGGGTATCGACGGGACGCCTGCCCAGCTCTCGCCAGGATTCAGTACAATTCTCGTTCAAGCTTAATGCAATGATAACTAATACGATGAGACAAAAATAAGAAAATAAAGTCGCTTCCATATATATATATATATAAATATCCGGTTTTACACCACAATTCAAGATGCAGCCACTTCTCCCAAAATATACAAACTTCCAAGATTGTCTAGTCAATTACAATAAAAAACCCTAATACAAAAGTGCCTCAAGTTGGCGGCTCCTTACTACTTCCATTCCAGTTCCTGTTAAGGAAAACAAACTAATGGGGTAACCCAATACTTAGTGAGGTCAAGAAACACACATGCAGGTACGTAGTCCAAGTAACAGTAATAATCAGTAAGTAATAAACATTTCAAGCAGATAAAAGTAAATAGAAACAATTCAAGGATATGGTAGCTCTCAGGAGCTAATTTTCACTTGTTTTGCCGACCTCGATCGAATACTTTCCCACGATAACACTCCATCAATCAGGTCGGTATTTTAAGTCCATAGATCTCCACTTTTCTTCACAGTTCCTTCCACCATACAACCCCTCACCGGGCCCAAACTGCTATAAAGACGCTACTACATGAGTATGCCAAACAAGATCTCTCTAATAGATCATGCTTATATAGGTTGCTCATGGCTCACCAAGGTTCCGACCAAGCCCAAGCCGGCTCGAGTCCAAGGTCGGCCGATGAGTTTGGGCGTCCCTAGTTCAGTTCAATTCAGTTTAGTTAAGTTATGAGTCGAGAAGATTCACTCCAATGACGAATGCAGCCATAGCATATCATTTCATTTCATTCAATCATTCATTGCATTTCAATCTATTCAATCATGATTCATTTAAATGAGAACGAGTCTGATAAAGTACACACTCGACTCAGCGGTTATAGTCATTCTATACATAACTGGCAAATTCACATAATTTCAACTAGACATGCACTTGACACTCACCTAGTCAAAAGGAGAGTATGTTGCACAATTCGAGTACTTAAGCGTCTGTTGAGAGGTCCTCTTGAATCCCTGAGCAAACAATAGGTATCTATTACATACTATCACTTAGAATCCCCAATTATCAAGGAAGATTGTACACTTGTACAATCTAAGAAAATATTATGAAAATGAGCCTCAATTGCTCAAAATTCAAGGTTCGAAAGTGGGGTTTAATAATATAAGAAAAATCTGATTTTCATCTTTGAAATCAAGTGTAAATGATCACCCAATATCAAAGGAAAACGGAGAGTTCTAAAAGCTCAATTTTCTTTAAGTTCAGAAATTTTAGATTTGAGGTGCGATCTTTGAAAAATCATATCTCACTTTCTGTAGGTCCAAAATTAGAAAACATGATACTGTTGGAAACTACTTCCAAAGTATTAAAAGTTCCTAGAAGACACTTTTCCATGATTCAAGACAGAAGACACTCAAATTTCAGTTTAAAATTGCTGATTTGGACTCTCAAGACAGATTCGGGGTTGGTTTTTGGCAAACTTTGGAAATTTAGCAAAATTCACAAAATGCGAACTAGCCTCTCAAATTTGAGACTTAATTAGAGTTATAATCATAGTATAAAACACAACAAATGGAACATGAATCAGAGTTTTGAGCCCCAAGATATAGCAACACAAAGTTGGTTCAAAATGAAGACCATTTGGCAATTTTCCAGATTTGAAATACAAACTTTGGGACTTCAGTTGGGCATCAAAATAGATTTGGAATGGCACCAAATTTGGTATGATTACACAACCACATAAGAGCTACTCCTCTATCAAATTTCATCCAAAAATTCATACGGAAAGTTAGTTAACAAGACCACTAAAGTTCTTGGAATATACAAGGCAATTCTGCCTTAAGTTACCATTTTGGCTTTTTCGAACCTTTTGCCAATGAAATCATCTCAAACATGGTTCATTTATGAAGAAAAGGTCTAAGAAACATCTAACATACATTTGGTAGGTGATTAATGTGAGAACCCGTTTTGCCCTAATATTTTTCCTAGGGTTTATTTCCCCCTTAATTGCATGTTTTCTGCATTTTCGGGCCTAGGAATATTTTTCTGGTAGATTTTATGAGTAATTATAGTTTTTAAATGATTTTTCTAATATTGGTGAGTTTTTAGAAAATTAAGAATATATTTTGGACGTGGGACCCACTAGTGCGAAAAGTACGGAAAAATTCGGCCAATAAGGTTAAGTTTCGGATACTGGTGGAAATTTATCGGGTGTTAAGAGATAAGTAGAGGGTGACATGGCATTGATGTGAGAGGAACCAAGTGATAGGAAGGCATTAAATGAAGTGCCAAGTGGCACTATGTGATTGGTCCACTTGTTGGACATTTTTGACTTTTCTTACCATGGATTAAATATCTCAAAAATTGACTAAAAATTCATTCTTTCTTACCTCTTGTTGGCCGATTCTCCCTCTTGGACAAGGAAGAAAAACTTCTTCAATTTACAAGCTTCAAACTATCTCAATCTTCCATTCCAACCAATTAAACTTAGATTTGCTCCATAAAATTCTTCATTCTAGTGCTAGTAAGTTGTTTGGTGAACTTTGTTTGAAGAACTAAGGTGCACAACATCTTCCTCTCTCTTGATTTCTTGGTAAGTGTTGCTTGAACACCCTACTACCTCTAATAATGGTTATATGATGCTTAGAAGTGGCTTGAGTGTTTGAAAATGTGATTTATCTCTTGATTTGGCTTGGTTTTGGTGAAGTTTTTATTTTATTGGGAATTTTTCTGGTTTACTATGATCTTGATGTTGGGGGCTTGTATGATGAATTGTAGTGGTTGGAAATGACTCTAGTGGATGTGAAATGTGGATAAATGCAACTAATTTTGGATTTGGTGTGAAAATTGAAAAGCTAGGGTTCTTAAATCCCCAATTCTGTCCGGTTTTGAATCATAGGGTTAGAGGCCGAATTTGACTTTGCTCAAAACATCAAAGTTGTAGGTATTGATGTGATTGAGATGCCTACAAAATTTCAGGTCATTTGGATTAATGTACAATGAGTTATGACGAAATTACTGTAGCTGTTCTGCTTTGGACAGAATGCGAAAACTGCGATAGTAATTGGCTATTTTGACTGGAATTGGTTTGGATTTTTGAGTTGGTGTCTTCTGATGAAATGTAGCTGAATGTCTTAGCTAACATATGCCTTTGGAATTTCGGCATTTGGACTTGTATGGACTGAGATATACCGATTACAGTTTTCTGTGTTTTGCAAACCTGTTTTGGGAATTCTGGGTTAGTATTTGGCATTTTCGACCTAGTTAAGCTAGGAACTGGATTGAGGGACCTTCTACATTGTTGTAGCCCTGTTTCATAGCTTCGAAACAGTGGGTCTTGCACCCCCATCCGATAATCGTAGAGAATTTTACACCATTACCGCATAATAAGGGCAAAACAGTTTTCTATTTGGGGCCAAGACTAAGGCCATTTTCTAATTTCTGGTTTGCTATTAGGCTCACTTATGCATATGAGGCCTTATTGGGGTTGTGGTTGGCATTGGTTTATGACTCGTTATCGAGTCTCTTTTAGGGCTTGCTTTCATTTCGGTTGTTTCCTAGTTAACTTTTGTACTTGTACCACTTTGAGCCTAGTGAACGGCTTTTGGGAAATGAGATGAATTTTGTGTGAGATGTTGGGACTGATTTGAGGATAGAATGAAGCCTTAATGGCTGGAAAAGTAAGAGATTTAGGGGAAGTGCTGCCCAATTTTCTAGGCCGTTTGGTTCCTTTAAGTTGGGTTTGCCTTTTGGTAGAATGAAAGGCTTTTGGGTTGTTTGCGCCTAGGTCTTCATGCTACCTTTTCGTTTCCAAGAAAATCATGTTTTGCACCTTTGCATTAGTAATTATTTGGCGAGGTATACGACTAGTAGTCGAGCCTCACATGTGCATTCTGTTTACTCGAATCTGGAAGTAAAACCTTCAATTGGTTTATTTTGATTATTTTAGGGTTTCTTGGCGATTAAGGCCAATCTGAAGTGAAAACTTTTGAAGTTGAGCCGGTGAGTGTACCACTCCCCTTCATTGTTGTTTAACTTGATTTTGCTCTGCAATCTGTTTATTTGTTCGAGACGAGGGTGTACTTTATCACACTCGTTCTCTAGTCTGATCATATGCCAATTTACTATGCAAAATTTGAATCTGTTATCTATGTCTGCATCTGTTCGGATTTCTATGACCTATGAGCTCAATCCTGTGGCTAAGTTATTCGAGTCGGGCCGGCAAGGGCCTGGACGATTAGATAACGAACCACGGTAGTCTGTTCGGGGATTTTGGGTATTGAGACCCTTGATTCCGGGTATACTCGAGTATTACCATTTCTGTTCGGTTACGGTGAGCGGGCCCGGTAAAGGGGTGTTTGGTGGATGGAATTCGGTGTAAAGAGGGGTCTACGGACGTTTGGTTCTATATACGTTGACGGAGAGTCAACCGGTCTGGATCAAGTACTGCGCTGGAAATTTGGCTCCTGAGAGCCACCCGTATCCTTCTGATTTGAATCATTGGTTCCTTTGCTTTACATCTAGCATGTGTATCTGATTTTGTAAAATGTGAAATGCCATGATTTTTCTGCTATATGTTTGGTACCTCATTGAGCGCAAGCTCACCCCTTTCTGTTCCTTTTGTTTTCCTTACAGGAAAATAAACCCCTTTTTGGTCTGGATTTGACAAATGGCTGCCAAATTGAGCTAGTCGAACGTATCTTTTGTATAACTCATGTATTAAAACCCTAAGTGTACTTTTGGGGGCGTTTTCTCTTTTGATTTGGCAAACCATGTGTATATATTAACTTTTGAAAACTTTTGTATGTCATTTTGATTTGTAAACGCTAAAGTTCAGATGTGAATATTTGTTAGCTATTTCGGTTGGGTTCTGACGGGTCGGTTACTATTCATGGCCGACTCCGGATTTTATTTTTTTAATTTTGGGTTATTTTACCATTTTGACTTGTTTACGCTCGTTTGTAAGTTCCGGATCGCTATAGATAGTTCTGGTCTGCATCGTTAGTCCTGGCGAGAGCTGGGCAGGCAGTCCGCTCACCCCTTTGGTTCGCCTTAGGGGAAAGTGGGGCTGTCACAATTAATACCAAAAGTTTCAAAATAACAAATCCCAATTCGAAATAAGCCACTGGCTAGCCCAAAATTAGGTTTTCTTTCTCTGGTGCAGGTCTGTAATTAGGCCATAACCCACTCAATTCAACTTAGAATTAAGCATGGTTGGTGGCATTGGAAACTACCTTCATAGCGCTACAATTCATCAGAATAAATCATTTTGAAATTCTATCCATAGTTAGCTCAAATTTAAGCAACAAGTCCTAGCACCTCATTGACTCTCTAGCACTGGAGTGAAACAGGACAGGTAACTTTGAAGAGCTAGTACGGTTCACTAAAGTCAAATCAGGGAATGCATTTTATACCGTTAGAAATTGGGAAGTGTCTAGTTTCAAATGCTGCAAACGGCACTCGATTTTGACGTCGGAACAAAGAGTTATAATCGTTTAAAGTTCGCTGCCAGGTAACCCCTGTTACCCGTTTCCAGCTTTGAAGAATTTTAGAAAATGCAACTTTTGGCAAACCAAATCAAGTGATTTTTGGTGACAACTGTCCACACAACCTATACAACATATCTACATAAAAACAAGGCAATTTGATCACAAAAAAATTGCACCAAGGCCTCTGCACAAACAGGGCAGAATCGGCCCTTCTTAGCTTTTGGTTTCCTTTGATTTGCTTTCCACTTTTCAGCTTATATCCACCAATCTAACACTTAATCAACATAAATAATATCCAAAATCATCATATCAGCCCAACAAGTCCATTGTGGAATTTCATAGAGCCCACTCACATGATTTTCAACCAACCAAAGTTACCCACATGAAGCTACAAGCTTCCAAATCCAATCTAACTCTCAAAGATCAAGTTTCAAAGGTTGGATGATTTGCTGCCTTCTTGGATGTTGAAGACCAGAATTTCAGCCACTAATAAGCTCCAAGAAACCGTGGATAAGTTTCTCCTCTCCTAGTCCAAGATAGTCTCCAAGTTGTTTTGAGTTTGTGTGGCAAATTTGAAGTGAAATGGATGGATGATTTGAGTGAGATGATGAAGAAATTATTGCTCCTTCTTGCCTTGAGAGTTTCTACTGCTTTGAGAGAGAAAAGAGAGAAATGGTTCTGATGCAAAGCTTCTTGGAGAAGCTTGGTAGGTGTAAGCTTTAAGTGCACAAAAGTCAACTTTCCAATAGTGCACGTGCGCGCGCATTTCATGCCCGTATCCTCTCGGGTTTGTTTCACTTGTGCACTAAACCTCTAATGCACTTCCTTTAACACTATTATTATTCACTCTTATTAGTCTAACAATAAGTTCTAAAATCCTTCAATTAGTCACGCGCGCGAAAACGCGAACTTCCGACTTGTGCGCGATAAAGCGAAATTTCTAAGAAATTCTTGTAACGATGATATAATTAACTAATGCTAGGGTAACTAAGCATAAAAATACCTATTTTAGAAATAAAACATGATTCCTCACATGAGTCTAGTAGTAATTTCTCAAATCTCCAATTAATTCACATCAGCGTGTCTTTCAGACAACTATCGACGCGCGAACGGTAAACGTCTAATTTTAACTCACTCACATCTAATCTCTCAATTAACTTTTCTTAGCCTACTATTGATCATTCTCAATTCTTCAAGATTATTGCAATCTCAAATTTAATTTTGCCTCGAAAATGTGTACTCGTTATTCCTTACTAAACGAGCCTTTGAAAATTAAAATTTTCTAACGAAATGTTTTAAAAACATATGAGAGACATTGTTCCATACAAATGGACTTACAATGGTTAAAATAAATTATTCGATAAAAATGGGTGAATAAACAATTAAATAAGCCAGTAACATAAGATAAAAGTACGAAAGTTTTTGGGTCCTCACAGAGATCCCTCAATCCTATCATCATCACTACTACTGTCCATATCCTACAAATAACCCGCAAAAACTAAAGGTTAGGTCCTTGTATTCATTGATGCCAGTCAAAAATTTAACTTAAGGTCTATCACAGATTTTTATGACCAAAAGTTCACGACTAAAACTCCTAACTCTATTTCAGGTATTTCAAACCTAGCGCTCTGATACCAACTATGACGCCCCCACCTCTCCCTAGGGCGAACCCTAGGATATCAGCGGGACGCCTGACCAACTCTCGTCCTAACTCATGCACTCGTTCAAGCTTAATAAAGGATCATGTGACGACCCCACTTCTCCCAAGGGCGAATCCAAGGGTATCGGCGGCCGCCTGCCTAGCTCGCGTCAGGACTCAAAACTTAAAGTTCGAAAGAGCACTAAATACAATATATACAACCCCAAAAGAGTTATAATTACATTCTCCAAAAGTAACGAGTCAAACCACCAAAACAAAAACAAACATCCTAACTGTTCAACTATTACAAGCCAATCTAACTATACTAGTATACGAGCCAAAAGTCCCCGCGTCGGCCCCTGCTAAGGAAAACAAAAGGAATGGGGTAAGCTATATGCTTAGTAAGTAAACAGGGGCGAAAGCATAAATTTCACGTAACAGTTACACAATAAAAGTAAAGCAAAAGCAGAAAAGTAACATCACATAATAAGGATACAGGTGGCTCCAAAGCCAACTCATGTGCCATGCGTGATCTCCTGCCGACACTCCGTCGACTGCAAATAATAGTCCGTAGAACTTCACTTGTACACCCACCGACACCTTATCACCCTCACTGGCCAGTCACCTCACAAACTTGCCCGGGCGAACGAAATCACAAACTTGAGCTTGAGTCACAAGCTCGGGTCACAAACTTGGTCACCTTCTCGGTGAACCGGATTCACAAAATTGGTTCATAAAATGAACCTACAAACTTGGTGACCTCAGACTAAGTTGGACTGCCTTCGACCAAGCCCTAACCGGCTCGAATAGTCCAACCAGGTCAAGAGTTCGCCCCAAACTCACAAACTTCACAAAATTATTCAAAATCACAAACTTTGCAAACTTCACAAACTTTATTCGAAAGTCGCCCCGAGCCACAAGCTCAAGGGTTTTGGTTCCAAAAGGTTCATATACATATGCCAAGTACAATTATACATTCAAATTAGGGTTTAGGTCGAGTGCGATAAAGTACACCCTCGCCTAAGTGCCCTTTTCACATATCTCAAACACATAGCAAAGAAAACACACCAAACCGGCCTGAATACTTACTCAAAATACTAAAAGTAGTACGGAAGCAAAATCGCTTCGCGCGTTCGCTAGTAGTGGGCCCCACCGGCTCCGCCTAGCTCACCGCTGTCTGAAATAGAAGATTTTATCACAAACGGCCACTAACATGCCCAAAACAAGAAAAACGGCAAAACAACACGCGCGCACGTAAATATGACAGACGGAAACGGAAACGGCTGATTTGACACTCGTTTCTAGTTTACTCATAAGTTGAGCTACGAATATCGGATTAAGGCGTATGAGACGCCATATCGAAGCTTAAAAGATGAACAACAACTGTTATGAAGACATCCAGAACTGAAACTGGAGGCTTTAGTCCCAAATGAACCAAACACAATCACTTACGAAATCTGGCCAATGCACAAATGGTCAGTTTTGAGTGCTAACTGTTTTCTATGCTACACATGGTCAAAAGAGCTGAAAATTGGCAGTTAGATAGTTCATTCCAAATGGAACAACTTTCATGAAGGTCGGCAATCCAAATTCGGAACGGAAATTGGTCATCAGGACCAAAACAGATTTCTGGTCATTTTCACGGGCAGGCCTTGTTTGCTCGGCTATATCTCAGGTTTTATAAATCCGATTCATGAAATTCCAAGGGCGTTAGAAAGCCCTAATATAGGGCTATAATTTTGGTGTTTTGGTCGGAAGCCCAAACAGCTTGTAACTCAGTCAAATGTGAAGCCAAAGTTCCAGCCATAAACTTTCCAAAAACGTACCAGAATCACAAACCGTATTTGACCTCAATATGCGGTAATGGCACCAAATTCACTACGGTTATCGGATGGGGGTGTAAGACCTACCGTTTCGAAGCTAAGAAACAGGAGTACAACAATGTAGAAGGCCACTCAGTCCAAATCCTAGCACAACTAGGTCAAATATGCAAAATACAAATCCAGAATTACCAAAACAGGTTTGCAAATCACATAAAACTGTAATGACTATAACTTAGTCTATACAAGTCCAAATGCCGAAATTCCAAAGGCATATGGAAGCTAAGATGTCCAGCTACATTTCATCAGAAGACACCAACAACCAAATCCAAACCAATTCCAGTCAAAATGGCCAATTACCAGTACAGTTTTCGCATTCTGTCCAAAGCAGAACAGCTACAGTAATTTCGTCATATCTCATTCTACATCAATCCAAATGACCTGAAATTTTACAGGCACCTCAAACACATCAATACCTACAACTTTCATGTTTTGAGAAAAGTCAAATTCGGCCTCTAACCCTATGATCCAAAACCGGACAGAATTGGGGTTTTATGAACCCTAGCTTTTCATTTTCCAATCCAAATCCATAATTGGTTGCATTTATCCACAATTCACACCCACTAGAGTCATTATAGTCCATTACCATTCATCATACAAGGCCACAACATCCCATTCATATTAAACCAGAAAAATTCCCAATAAAATAAAAACTTCACCAAAACTCTTCAAATCAAGAAATAAATCATATATTCCATCACTCAAGCCACCATTAAGCACAAAAAAACCATCATTAAGTATAGGGGAAAGGTTGAAGCATCACTCACCTAATAACAAGAGAGAGGAAGATGATGGACACCTTAGCTCTTCCAAAAAGCTTCAATAAACCAACCAATATCACCAAAAGGAAAGATTGTATGGAATAAAACTAACTTAAACTCTTGATTTGGTGGATTTTGGTCCAATTGGAAGCTTGAAAGTTGAAGAATTTCCTTCTTCTTTGAGAGAGAAAGGGCCGGCCAACACAAGGAAGAAAATGGTGATTTTTGAGCAATTTTTGGATATTTAATCTTTTGGTCAAAAAAGTCAAGAAAGTGAATAGTAATTCTTAAGTCTTCTCCAATGAAATGGTGACACTTGTCACCACCATTAATGCATTCCTATCCTTTCTTTTCTCTCTCACATCAATCATATCTCACTCTCTACTTATCTCTTAACACCCGATAAATTTTACACAGTATCCGGAATTTAACCTAATTGGCCGAATTTTTCCGAACTTTTCGCACTAGTGGGTCCCACGTCCGATATACGTTCTTAATTTCTCAAAATCTAACCAATACTAGAAAAACCATCTAAAAACTATATTTACTCATAAAATTATCTGGGGAATTTTTTCTAATAAAGAAAATGCGGAAAAAGGCGGGCGATAAATAAAACTCCACTTAAGCTTTCTAATATTGTAACACTAGAGGTTTGCTAATCCAGAGTTTGCCAACCATTTTCAAACTTGTTAAACCTCTGCAAACTATAACGAATCCTATTTTTACTTGTGCCAAAACACACACTAGAATACCGCATATAAACTATAGCTCGAGCTTACGAATAATACATAAACTAGGGTTTTATCATAGGCAAGTTAGGGTTTTCAATCTTAGCCGAGATCAGGGTTTCTCCCTAACCCTAAAACCTTAATTTAACCGTACAAAATAATGAATAACCCTAATATCAACTTACGAACGGACTGGGGCCTCACAATCTCCCCTACTTAGGACAATTTCGTCCTCGAAATTACTTCTTTGGTTAAAGCGTTGCTTCGAAACCCGCCGAAGGGTCAGTCACCTCCACCTCGAGTACCGGAGGCCATTTAAATGCCAAAAGTCTATGGATCCAAGCATATCGTGTACTTAGTATTCAAAATAGAAACAAAACAAAAACACAAACAGATACACAAAAGGCACGCAAAGGATAGGTGCAAAAGATAATACTCGAATATATACATTTATTTACAAAGTCACACCAAAATATATACAAATTACCCGACCTCCAGTCGGGTCAAAACCCAGTATACACACGAGCACTCTGGCTCCAAAATCTAGTCAGCCAACCAGATAACAAAAGAAATTAGCCAGGCCAATTCTAACAAAAGTAATCTGCCAGCTAATCAAAATACGAAAACGACCCTAAACGCCTCCCCTAGGGCCCCGGTTCCCTACGGAACCTAAAGTACCTATCTCACCTATCTGCTCTGGCCCGGTAGCTCGTGGGGGTGCCTCCGCGGCCATGTCTAGTAAGACCCCACAATCAAACGTGATACTCCGGGCCCTCTCCCTGAGCTGCCTCTTCATAGCGAAGAGGTGCTGGTGTGTGTCTCGGAGATCCCGCTCCAGGTCCTAACGCGCAACGCCTGCCAGCGGCTAAACTCTCTAGCCTCCTCCAGCTGCGCCCTCAAAGTCTCGACCGTCTGGTCTAGGTGATAACGCTCGTCATCCATCGCTAAGACAATCTCGTCAGGATAGCTATAGGTATACCAGCACGCACAGGGTCGGCGCGACACCTGGCCGAAGGGAGAATACAAAGTGTAGGGCTCCCCAAGCCTCATCCGATAGCGGATTGCCCGCTTACGCAGCACCCGGTCATCCGAGCCCCTCCCACTCGGAGGTCTCGGTCCCGGTCCCACGCCGCTAGAACTGCCCGGATCCATACCTACAAACATTGATTCGTTAGTTAACCGACATTTCAACTTAAAATATATCATTCAACTTAAAGAGAATCACGTAATCCTAATGAACCTATCACGTATGTCCCACAATTGCCCAAGTCCTCTAACCTAGGCGCTCTGATACCAACTGTGACGACCCCACTTCTCCCAAGGGCGAACCCAAGGGTATCGGCGGCCGCCTGCCTAGCTCGCGCCAGGACTCAAAACTTAAAGTTCGAAAGAGCACTAAATACAATATATACAACCCCAAAAGAGTTATAATTACATTCTCCAAAAGTATCGAGTCAAACCACCAAAACAAAAACAAACATCCTAACTGTTCAACTATTACAAGCCAATCTAACTATACTAGTATACGAGCCAAAAGTCCCCGCGTCGGCCCCTGCTAAGGAAAACAAAAGGAATGGGGTAAGCTATATGCTTAGTAAGTAAACAGGGGCGAAAGCATAAATTTCACGTAACAGTTACACAATAAGAGTAAAGCAAAAGCAGAAAAGTAACATCACATAATAAGGATACAGGTGGCTCCAAAGCCAACTCATGTGCCATGCGTGATCTCCTGCCGACACTCCGTCGACTGCAAATAATAGTCCGTAGAACTTCACTTGTACACCCACCGACACCTTATCACCCTCACTGGCCAGTCACCTCACAAACTTGCCCGGGCGAACGAAATCACAAACTTGAGCTTGAGTCACAAGCTCGGGTCACAAACTTGGTCACCTTCTCGGTGAACCGGATTCACAAAATTGGTTCATAAAATGAACCTACAAACTTGGTGACCTCAGACTAAGTTGGACTGCCTTCGACCAAGCCCTAACCGGCTCGAATAGTCCAACCAGGTCAAGAGTTCGCCCCAAACTCACAAACTTCACAAAATTATTCAAAATCACAAACTTTGCAAACTTCACAAACTTTATTCGAAAGTCGCCCCGAGCCACAAGCTCAAGGGTTTTGGTTCCAAAAGGTTCATATACATATGCCAAGTACAATTATACATTCAAATTAGGGTTTAGGTCGAGTGCGATAAAGTACACCCTCGCCTAAGTGCCCTTTTCACATATCTCAAACACATAGCAAAGAAAACACACCAAACCGGCCTGAATACTTACTCAAAATACTAAAAGTAGTACGGAAGCAAAATCGCTTCGCGCGTTCGCTAGTAGTGGGCCCCACCGGCTCCGCCTAGCTCACCGCTGTCTGAAATAGAAGATTTTATCACAAACGGCCACTAACATGCCCAAAACAAGAAAAACGGCAAAACAACACGCGCGCACGTAAATATGACAGACGGAAACGGAAACGGCTGATTTGACACTCGTTTCTAGTTTACTCATAAGTTGAGCTACGAATATCGGATTAAGGCGTATGAGACGCCATATCGAAGCTTAAAAGATGAACAACAACTGTTATGAAGACATCCAGAACTGAAACTGGAGGCTTTAGTCCCAAATGAACCAAACACAATCACTTACGAAATCTGGCCAATGCACAAATGGTCAGTTTTGAGTGCTAACTGTTTTCTATGCTACACATGGTCAAAAGAGCTGAAAATTGGCAGTTAGATAGTTCATTCCAAATGGAACAACTTTCATGAAGGTCGGCAATCCAAATTCGGAACGGAAATTGGTCATCAGGACCAAAACAGATTTCTGGTCATTTTCACGGGCAGGCCTTGTTTGCTCGGCTATATCTCAGGTTTTATAAATCCGATTCATGAAATTCCAAGGGCGTTAGAAAGCCCTAATATAGGGCTATAATTTTGGTGTTTTGGTCGGAAGCCCAAACAGCTTGTAACTCAGTCAAATGTGAAGCCAAAGTTCCAGCCATAAACTTTCCAAAAACGTACCAGAATCACAAACCGTATTTGACCTCAATATGCGGTAATGGCACCAAATTCACTACGGTTATCGGATGGGGGTGTAAGACCTACCGTTTCGAAGCTAAGAAACAGGAGTACAACAATGTAGAAGGCCACTCAGTCCAAATCCTAGCACAACTAGGTCAAATATGCAAAATACAAATCCAGAATTACCAAAACAGGTTTGCAAATCACATAAAACTGTAATGACTATAACTTAGTCTATACAAGTCCAAATGCCGAAATTCCAAAGGCATATGGAAGCTAAGATGTCCAGCTACATTTCATCAGAAGACACCAACAACCAAATCCAAACCAATTCCAGTCAAAATGGCCAATTACCAGTACAGTTTTCGCATTCTGTCCAAAGCAGAACAGCTACAGTAATTTCGTCATATCTCATTCTACATCAATCCAAATGACCTGAAATTTTACAGGCACCTCAAACACATCAATACCTACAACTTTCATGTTTTGAGAAAAGTCAAATTCGGCCTCTAACCCTATGATCCAAAACCGGACAGAATTGGGGTTTTATGAACCCTAGCTTTTCATTTTCCAATCCAAATCCATAATTGGTTGCATTTATCCACAATTCACACCCACTAGAGTCATTATAGTCCATTACCATTCATCATACAAGGCCACAACATCCCATTCATATTAAACCAGAAAAATTCCCAATAAAATAAAAACTTCACCAAAACTCTTCAAATCAAGAAATAAATCATATATTCCATCACTCAAGCCACCATTAAGCACAAAAAAACCATCATTAAGTATAGGGGAAAGGTTGAAGCATCACTCACCTAATAACAAGAGAGAGGAAGATGATGGACACCTTAGCTCTTCCAAAAAGCTTCAATAAACCAACCAATATCACCAAAAGGAAAGATTGTATGGAATAAAACTAACTTAAACTCTTGATTTGGTGGATTTTGGTCCAATTGGAAGCTTGAAAGTTGAAGAATTTCCTTCTTCTTTGAGAGAGAAAGGGCCGGCCAACACAAGGAAGAAAATGGTGATTTTTGAGCAATTTTTGGATATTTAATCTTTTGGTCAAAAAAGTCAAGAAAGTGAATAGTAATTCTTAAGTCTTCTCCAATGAAATGGTGACACTTGTCACCACCATTAATGCATTCCTATCCTTTCTTTTCTCTCTCACATCAATCATATCTCACTCTCTACTTATCTCTTAACACCCGATAAATTTTACACAGTATCCGGAATTTAACCTAATTGGCCGAATTTTTCCGAACTTTTCGCACTAGTGGGTCCCACGTCCGATATACGTTCTTAATTTCTCAAAATCTAACCAATACTAGAAAAACCATCTAAAAACTATATTTACTCATAAAATTATCTGGGGAATTTTTTCTAATAAAGAAAATGCGGAAAAAGGCGGGCGATAAATAAAACTCCACTTAAGCTTTCTAATATTGTAACACTAGAGGTTTGCTAATCCAGAGTTTGCCAACCATTTTCAAACTTGTTAAACCTCTGCAAACTATAACGAATCCTATTTTTACTTGTGCCAAAACACACACTAGAATACCGCATATAAACTATAGCTCGAGCTTACGAATAATACATAAACTAGGGTTTTATCATAGGCAAGTTAGGGTTTTCAATCTTAGCCGAGATCAGGGTTTCTCCCTAACCCTAAAACCTTAATTTAACCGTACAAAATAATGAATAACCCTAATATCAACTTACGAACGGACTGGGGCCTCACAATCTCCCCTACTTAGGACAATTTCGTCCTCGAAATTACTTCTTTGGTTAAAGCGTTGCTTCGAAACCCGCCGAAGGGTCAGTCACCTCCACCTCGAGTACCGGAGGCCATTTAAATGCCAAAAGTCTATGGATCCAAGCATATCGTGTACTTAGTATTCAAAATAGAAACAAAACAAAAACACAAACAGATACACAAAAGGCACGCAAAGGATAGGTGCAAAAGATAATACTCGAATATATACATTTATTTACAAAGTCACACCAAAATATATACAAATTACCCGACCTCCAGTCGGGTCAAAACCCAGTATACACACGAGCACTCTGGCTCCAAAATCTAGTCAGCCAACCAGATAACAAAAGAAATTAGCCAGGCCAATTCTAACAAAAGTAATCTGCCAGCTAATCAAAATACGAAAACGACCCTAAACGCCTCCCCTAGGGCCCCGGTTCCCTACGGAACCTAAAGTACCTATCTCACCTATCTGCTCTGGCCCGGTAGCTCGTGGGGGTGCCTCCGCGGCCATGTCTAGTAAGACCCCACAATCAAACGTGATACTCCGGGCCCTCTCCCTGAGCTGCCTCTTCATAGCGAAGAGGTGCTGGTGTGTGTCTCGGAGATCCCGCTCCAGGTCCTAACGCGCAACGCCTGCCAGCGGCTAAACTCTCTAGCCTCCTCCAGCTGCGCCCTCAAAGTCTCGACCGTCTGGTCTAGGTGATAACGCTCGTCATCCATCGCTAAGACAATCTCGTCAGGATAGCTATAGGTATACCAGCACGCACAGGGTCGGCGCGACACCTGGCCGAAGGGAGAATACAAAGTGTAGGGCTCCCCAAGCCTCATCCGATAGCGGATTGCCCGCTTACGCAGCACCCGGTCATCCGAGCCCCTCCCACTCGGAGGTCTCGGTCCCGGTCCCACGCCGCTAGAACTGCCCGGATCCATACCTACAAACATTGATTCGTTAGTTAACCGACATTTCAACTTAAAATATATCATTCAACTTAAAGAGAATCACGTAATCCTAATGAACCTATCACGTATGTCCCACAATTGCCCAAGTCCTCTAACCTAGGCGCTCTGATACCAACTGTGACGACCCCACTTCTCCCAAGGGCGAACCCAAGGGTATCGGCGGCCGCCTGCCTAGCTCGCGCCAGGACTCAAAACTTAAAGTTCGAAAGAGCACTAAATACAATATATACAACCCCAAAAGAGTTATAATTACATTCTCCAAAAGTATCGAGTCAAACCACCAAAACAAAAACAAACATCCTAACTGTTCAACTATTACAAGCCAATCTAACTATACTAGTATACGAGCCAAAAGTCCCCGCGTCGGCCCCTGCTAAGGAAAACAAAAGGAATGGGGTAAGCTATATGCTTAGTAAGTAAACAGGGGCGAAAGCATAAATTTCACGTAACAGTTACACAATAAGAGTAAAGCAAAAGCAGAAAAGTAACATCACATAATAAGGATACAGGTGGCTCCAAAGCCAACTCATGTGCCATGCGTGATCTCCTGCCGACACTCCGTCGACTGCAAATAATAGTCCGTAGAACTTCACTTGTACACCCACCGACACCTTATCACCCTCACTGGCCAGTCACCTCACAAACTTGCCCGGGCGAACGAAATCACAAACTTGAGCTTGAGTCACAAGCTCGGGTCACAAACTTGGTCACCTTCTCGGTGAACCGGATTCACAAAATTGGTTCATAAAATGAACCTACAAACTTGGTGACCTCAGACTAAGTTGGACTGCCTTCGACCAAGCCCTAACCGGCTCGAATAGTCCAACCAGGTCAAGAGTTCGCCCCAAACTCACAAACTTCACAAAATTATTCAAAATCACAAACTTTGCAAACTTCACAAACTTTATTCGAAAGTCGCCCCGAGCCACAAGCTCAAGGGTTTTGGTTCCAAAAGGTTCATATACATATGCCAAGTACAATTATACATTCAAATTAGGGTTTAGGTCGAGTGCGATAAAGTACACCCTCGCCTAAGTGCCCTTTTCACATATCTCAAACACATAGCAAAGAAAACACACCAAACCGGCCTGAATACTTACTCAAAATACTAAAAGTAGTACGGAAGCAAAATCGCTTCGCGCGTTCGCTAGTAGTGGGCCCCACCGGCTCCGCCTAGCTCACCGCTGTCTGAAATAGAAGATTTTATCACAAACGGCCACTAACATGCCCAAAACAAGAAAAACGGCAAAACAACACGCGCGCACGTAAATATGACAGACGGAAACGGAAACGGCTGATTTGACACTCGTTTCTAGTTTACTCATAAGTTGAGCTACGAATATCGGATTAAGGCGTATGAGACGCCATATCGAAGCTTAAAAGATGAACAACAACTGTTATGAAGACATCCAGAACTGAAACTGGAGGCTTTAGTCCCAAATGAACCAAACACAATCACTTACGAAATCTGGCCAATGCACAAATGGTCAGTTTTGAGTGCTAACTGTTTTCTATGCTACACATGGTCAAAAGAGCTGAAAATTGGCAGTTAGATAGTTCATTCCAAATGGAACAACTTTCATGAAGGTCGGCAATCCAAATTCGGAACGGAAATTGGTCATCAGGACCAAAACAGATTTCTGGTCATTTTCACGGGCAGGCCTTGTTTGCTCGGCTATATCTCAGGTTTTATAAATCCGATTCATGAAATTCCAAGGGCGTTAGAAAGCCCTAATATAGGGCTATAATTTTGGTGTTTTGGTCGGAAGCCCAAACAGCTTGTAACTCAGTCAAATGTGAAGCCAAAGTTCCAGCCATAAACTTTCCAAAAACGTACCAGAATCACAAACCGTATTTGACCTCAATATGCGGTAATGGCACCAAATTCACTACGGTTATCGGATGGGGGTGTAAGACCTACCGTTTCGAAGCTAAGAAACAGGAGTACAACAATGTAGAAGGCCACTCAGTCCAAATCCTAGCACAACTAGGTCAAATATGCAAAATACAAATCCAGAATTACCAAAACAGGTTTGCAAATCACATAAAACTGTAATGACTATAACTTAGTCTATACAAGTCCAAATGCCGAAATTCCAAAGGCATATGGAAGCTAAGATGTCCAGCTACATTTCATCAGAAGACACCAACAACCAAATCCAAACCAATTCCAGTCAAAATGGCCAATTACCAGTACAGTTTTCGCATTCTGTCCAAAGCAGAACAGCTACAGTAATTTCGTCATATCTCATTCTACATCAATCCAAATGACCTGAAATTTTACAGGCACCTCAAACACATCAATACCTACAACTTTCATGTTTTGAGAAAAGTCAAATTCGGCCTCTAACCCTATGATCCAAAACCGGACAGAATTGGGGTTTTATGAACCCTAGCTTTTCATTTTCCAATCCAAATCCATAATTGGTTGCATTTATCCACAATTCACACCCACTAGAGTCATTATAGTCCATTACCATTCATCATACAAGGCCACAACATCCCATTCATATTAAACCAGAAAAATTCCCAATAAAATAAAAACTTCACCAAAACTCTTCAAATCAAGAAATAAATCATATATTCCATCACTCAAGCCACCATTAAGCACAAAAAAACCATCATTAAGTATAGGGGAAAGGTTGAAGCATCACTCACCTAATAACAAGAGAGAGGAAGATGATGGACACCTTAGCTCTTCCAAAAAGCTTCAATAAACCAACCAATATCACCAAAAGGAAAGATTGTATGGAATAAAACTAACTTAAACTCTTGATTTGGTGGATTTTGGTCCAATTGGAAGCTTGAAAGTTGAAGAATTTCCTTCTTCTTTGAGAGAGAAAGGGCCGGCCAACACAAGGAAGAAAATGGTGATTTTTGAGCAATTTTTGGATATTTAATCTTTTGGTCAAAAAAGTCAAGAAAGTGAATAGTAATTCTTAAGTCTTCTCCAATGAAATGGTGACACTTGTCACCACCATTAATGCATTCCTATCCTTTCTTTTCTCTCTCACATCAATCATATCTCACTCTCTACTTATCTCTTAACACCCGATAAATTTTACACAGTATCCGGAATTTAACCTAATTGGCCGAATTTTTCCGAACTTTTCGCACTAGTGGGTCCCACGTCCGATATACGTTCTTAATTTCTCAAAATCTAACCAATACTAGAAAAACCATCTAAAAACTATATTTACTCATAAAATTATCTGGGGAATTTTTTCTAATAAAGAAAATGCGGAAAAAGGCGGGCGATAAATAAAACTCCACTTAAGCTTTCTAATATTGTAACACTAGAGGTTTGCTAATCCAGAGTTTGCCAACCATTTTCAAACTTGTTAAACCTCTGCAAACTATAACGAATCCTATTTTTACTTGTGCCAAAACACACACTAGAATACCGCATATAAACTATAGCTCGAGCTTACGAATAATACATAAACTAGGGTTTTATCATAGGCAAGTTAGGGTTTTCAATCTTAGCCGAGATCAGGGTTTCTCCCTAACCCTAAAACCTTAATTTAACCGTACAAAATAATGAATAACCCTAATATCAACTTACGAACGGACTGGGGCCTCACAATCTCCCCTACTTAGGACAATTTCGTCCTCGAAATTACTTCTTTGGTTAAAGCGTTGCTTCGAAACCCGCCGAAGGGTCAGTCACCTCCACCTCGAGTACCGGAGGCCATTTAAATGCCAAAAGTCTATGGATCCAAGCATATCGTGTACTTAGTATTCAAAATAGAAACAAAACAAAAACACAAACAGATACACAAAAGGCACGCAAAGGATAGGTGCAAAAGATAATACTCGAATATATACATTTATTTACAAAGTCACACCAAAATATATACAAATTACCCGACCTCCAGTCGGGTCAAAACCCAGTATACACACGAGCACTCTGGCTCCAAAATCTAGTCAGCCAACCAGATAACAAAAGAAATTAGCCAGGCCAATTCTAACAAAAGTAATCTGCCAGCTAATCAAAATACGAAAACGACCCTAAACGCCTCCCCTAGGGCCCCGGTTCCCTACGGAACCTAAAGTACCTATCTCACCTATCTGCTCTGGCCCGGTAGCTCGTGGGGGTGCCTCCGCGGCCATGTCTAGTAAGACCCCACAATCAAACGTGATACTCCGGGCCCTCTCCCTGAGCTGCCTCTTCATAGCGAAGAGGTGCTGGTGTGTGTCTCGGAGATCCCGCTCCAGGTCCTAACGCGCAACGCCTGCCAGCGGCTAAACTCTCTAGCCTCCTCCAGCTGCGCCCTCAAAGTCTCGACCGTCTGGTCTAGGTGATAACGCTCGTCATCCATCGCTAAGACAATCTCGTCAGGATAGCTATAGGTATACCAGCACGCACAGGGTCGGCGCGACACCTGGCCGAAGGGAGAATACAAAGTGTAGGGCTCCCCAAGCCTCATCCGATAGCGGATTGCCCGCTTACGCAGCACCCGGTCATCCGAGCCCCTCCCACTCGGAGGTCTCGGTCCCGGTCCCACGCCGCTAGAACTGCCCGGATCCATACCTACAAACATTGATTCGTTAGTTAACCGACATTTCAACTTAAAATATATCATTCAACTTAAAGAGAATCACGTAATCCTAATGAACCTATCACGTATGTCCCACAATTGCCCAAGTCCTCTAACCTAGGCGCTCTGATACCAACTGTGACGACCCCACTTCTCCCAAGGGCGAACCCAAGGGTATCGGCGGCCGCCTGCCTAGCTCGCGCCAGGACTCAAAACTTAAAGTTCGAAAGAGCACTAAATACAATATATACAACCCCAAAAGAGTTATAATTACATTCTCCAAAAGTATCGAGTCAAACCACCAAAACAAAAACAAACATCCTAACTGTTCAACTATTACAAGCCAATCTAACTATACTAGTATACGAGCCAAAAGTCCCCGCGTCGGCCCCTGCTAAGGAAAACAAAAGGAATGGGGTAAGCTATATGCTTAGTAAGTAAACAGGGGCGAAAGCATAAATTTCACGTAACAGTTACACAATAAGAGTAAAGCAAAAGCAGAAAAGTAACATCACATAATAAGGATACAGGTGGCTCCAAAGCCAACTCATGTGCCATGCGTGATCTCCTGCCGACACTCCGTCGACTGCAAATAATAGTCCGTAGAACTTCACTTGTACACCCACCGACACCTTATCACCCTCACTGGCCAGTCACCTCACAAACTTGCCCGGGCGAACGAAATCACAAACTTGAGCTTGAGTCACAAGCTCGGGTCACAAACTTGGTCACCTTCTCGGTGAACCGGATTCACAAAATTGGTTCATAAAATGAACCTACAAACTTGGTGACCTCAGACTAAGTTGGACTGCCTTCGACCAAGCCCTAACCGGCTCGAATAGTCCAACCAGGTCAAGAGTTCGCCCCAAACTCACAAACTTCACAAAATTATTCAAAATCACAAACTTTGCAAACTTCACAAACTTTATTCGAAAGTCGCCCCGAGCCACAAGCTCAAGGGTTTTGGTTCCAAAAGGTTCATATACATATGCCAAGTACAATTATACATTCAAATTAGGGTTTAGGTCGAGTGCGATAAAGTACACCCTCGCCTAAGTGCCCTTTTCACATATCTCAAACACATAGCAAAGAAAACACACCAAACCGGCCTGAATACTTACTCAAAATACTAAAAGTAGTACGGAAGCAAAATCGCTTCGCGCGTTCGCTAGTAGTGGGCCCCACCGGCTCCGCCTAGCTCACCGCTGTCTGAAATAGAAGATTTTATCACAAACGGCCACTAACATGCCCAAAACAAGAAAAACGGCAAAACAACACGCGCGCACGTAAATATGACAGACGGAAACGGAAACGGCTGATTTGACACTCGTTTCTAGTTTACTCATAAGTTGAGCTACGAATATCGGATTAAGGCGTATGAGACGCCATATCGAAGCTTAAAAGATGAACAACAACTGTTATGAAGACATCCAGAACTGAAACTGGAGGCTTTAGTCCCAAATGAACCAAACACAATCACTTACGAAATCTGGCCAATGCACAAATGGTCAGTTTTGAGTGCTAACTGTTTTCTATGCTACACATGGTCAAAAGAGCTGAAAATTGGCAGTTAGATAGTTCATTCCAAATGGAACAACTTTCATGAAGGTCGGCAATCCAAATTCGGAACGGAAATTGGTCATCAGGACCAAAACAGATTTCTGGTCATTTTCACGGGCAGGCCTTGTTTGCTCGGCTATATCTCAGGTTTTATAAATCCGATTCATGAAATTCCAAGGGCGTTAGAAAGCCCTAATATAGGGCTATAATTTTGGTGTTTTGGTCGGAAGCCCAAACAGCTTGTAACTCAGTCAAATGTGAAGCCAAAGTTCCAGCCATAAACTTTCCAAAAACGTACCAGAATCACAAACCGTATTTGACCTCAATATGCGGTAATGGCACCAAATTCACTACGGTTATCGGATGGGGGTGTAAGACCTACCGTTTCGAAGCTAAGAAACAGGAGTACAACAATGTAGAAGGCCACTCAGTCCAAATCCTAGCACAACTAGGTCAAATATGCAAAATACAAATCCAGAATTACCAAAACAGGTTTGCAAATCACATAAAACTGTAATGACTATAACTTAGTCTATACAAGTCCAAATGCCGAAATTCCAAAGGCATATGGAAGCTAAGATGTCCAGCTACATTTCATCAGAAGACACCAACAACCAAATCCAAACCAATTCCAGTCAAAATGGCCAATTACCAGTACAGTTTTCGCATTCTGTCCAAAGCAGAACAGCTACAGTAATTTCGTCATATCTCATTCTACATCAATCCAAATGACCTGAAATTTTACAGGCACCTCAAACACATCAATACCTACAACTTTCATGTTTTGAGAAAAGTCAAATTCGGCCTCTAACCCTATGATCCAAAACCGGACAGAATTGGGGTTTTATGAACCCTAGCTTTTCATTTTCCAATCCAAATCCATAATTGGTTGCATTTATCCACAATTCACACCCACTAGAGTCATTATAGTCCATTACCATTCATCATACAAGGCCACAACATCCCATTCATATTAAACCAGAAAAATTCCCAATAAAATAAAAACTTCACCAAAACTCTTCAAATCAAGAAATAAATCATATATTCCATCACTCAAGCCACCATTAAGCACAAAAAAACCATCATTAAGTATAGGGGAAAGGTTGAAGCATCACTCACCTAATAACAAGAGAGAGGAAGATGATGGACACCTTAGCTCTTCCAAAAAGCTTCAATAAACCAACCAATATCACCAAAAGGAAAGATTGTATGGAATAAAACTAACTTAAACTCTTGATTTGGTGGATTTTGGTCCAATTGGAAGCTTGAAAGTTGAAGAATTTCCTTCTTCTTTGAGAGAGAAAGGGCCGGCCAACACAAGGAAGAAAATGGTGATTTTTGAGCAATTTTTGGATATTTAATCTTTTGGTCAAAAAAGTCAAGAAAGTGAATAGTAATTCTTAAGTCTTCTCCAATGAAATGGTGACACTTGTCACCACCATTAATGCATTCCTATCCTTTCTTTTCTCTCTCACATCAATCATATCTCACTCTCTACTTATCTCTTAACACCCGATAAATTTTACACAGTATCCGGAATTTAACCTAATTGGCCGAATTTTTCCGAACTTTTCGCACTAGTGGGTCCCACGTCCGATATACGTTCTTAATTTCTCAAAATCTAACCAATACTAGAAAAACCATCTAAAAACTATATTTACTCATAAAATTATCTGGGGAATTTTTTCTAATAAAGAAAATGCGGAAAAAGGCGGGCGATAAATAAAACTCCACTTAAGCTTTCTAATATTGTAACACTAGAGGTTTGCTAATCCAGAGTTTGCCAACCATTTTCAAACTTGTTAAACCTCTGCAAACTATAACGAATCCTATTTTTACTTGTGCCAAAACAAACACTAGAATACCGCATATAAACTATAGCTCGAGCTTACGAATAATACATAAACTAGGGTTTTATCATAAGCAAGTTAGGGTTTTCAATCTTAGCCGAGATCAGGGTTTCTCCCTAACCCTAAAACCTTAATTTAACCGTACAAAATAATGAATAACCCTAATATCAACTTACGAACGGACTGGGGCCTCACAATCTCCCCCACTTAGGACAATTTCGTCCTCGAAATTACTTCTTTGGTTAAAGCGTAGCTTCGAAACCCGCCGAAGGGTCAGTCACCTCCACCTCGAGTACCGGAGGCCATTTAAATGCCAAAAGTCTATGGATCCAAGCATAACGTGTACTTAGTATTCAAAATAGAAACAAAACAAAAACACAAACAGATACACAAAAGGCACGCAAAGGATAGGTGCAAAAGATAATACTCGAATATATACATTTATTTACAAAGTCACACCAAAATATATACAAATTACCCGACCTCCAGTCGGGTCAAAACCCAGTATACACACGAGCACTCTGGCTCCAAAATCTAGTCAGCCAACCAGATAACAAAAGAAATTAGCCAGGCCAATTCTAACAAAAGTAATCTGCCAGCTAATCAAAATACGAAAACGACCCTAAACGCCTCCCCTAGGGCCCCGGTTCCCTACGGAACCTAAAGTACCTATCTCACCTATCTGCTCTGGCCCGGTAGCTCGTGGGGGTGCCTCCGCGGCCATGTCTAGTAAGACCCCACAATCAAACGTGATACTCCGGGCCCTCTCCCTGAGCTGCCTCTTCATAGCGAAGAGGTGCTGGTGTGTGTCTCGGAGATCCCGCTCCAGGTCCTAACGCGCAACGCCTGCCAGCGGCTAAACTCTCTAGCCTCCTCCAGCTGCGCCCTCAAAGTCTCGACCGTCTGGTCTAGGTGATAACGCTCGTCATCCATCGCTAAGACAATCTCGTCAGGATAGCTATAGGTATACCAGCACGCACAGGGTCGGCGCGACACCTGGCCGAAGGGAGAATACAAAGTGTAGGGCTCCCCAAGCCTCATCCGATAGCGGATTGCCCGCTTACGCAGCACCCGGTCATCCGAGCCCCTCCCACTCGGAGGTCTCGGTCCCGGTCCCACGCCGCTAGAACTGCCCGGATCCATACCTACAAACATTGATTCGTTAGTTAACCGACATTTCAACTTAAAATATATCATTCAACTTAAAGAGAATCACGTAATCCTAATGAACCTATCACGTATGTCCCACAATTGCCCAAGTCCTCTAACCTAGGCGCTCTGATACCAACTGTGACGACCCCACTTCTCCCAAGGGCGAACCCAAGGGTATCGGCGGCCGCCTGCCTAGCTCGCGCCAGGACTCAAAACTTAAAGTTCGAAAGAGCACTAAATACAATATATACAACCCCAAAAGAGTTATAATTACATTCTCCAAAAGTATCGAGTCAAACCACCAAAACAAAAACAAACATCCTAACTGTTCAACTATTACAAGCCAATCTAACTATACTAGTATACGAGCCAAAAGTCCCCGCGTCGGCCCCTGCTAAGGAAAACAAAAGGAATGGGGTAAGCTATATGCTTAGTAAGTAAACAGGGGCGAAAGCATAAATTTCACGTAACAGTTACACAATAAGAGTAAAGCAAAAGCAGAAAAGTAACATCACATAATAAGGATACAGGTGGCTCCAAAGCCAACTCATGTGCCATGCGTGATCTCCTGCCGACACTCCGTCGACTGCAAATAATAGTCCGTAGAACTTCACTTGTACACCCACCGACACCTTATCACCCTCACTGGCCAGTCACCTCACAAACTTGCCCGGGCGAACGAAATCACAAACTTGAGCTTGAGTCACAAGCTCGGGTCACAAACTTGGTCACCTTCTCGGTGAACCGGATTCACAAAATTGGTTCATAAAATGAACCTACAAACTTGGTGACCTCAGACTAAGTTGGACTGCCTTCGACCAAGCCCTAACCGGCTCGAATAGTCCAACCAGGTCAAGAGTTCGCCCCAAACTCACAAACTTCACAAAATTATTCAAAATCACAAACTTTGCAAACTTCACAAACTTTATTCGAAAGTCGCCCCGAGCCACAAGCTCAAGGGTTTTGGTTCCAAAAGGTTCATATACATATGCCAAGTACAATTATACATTCAAATTAGGGTTTAGGTCGAGTGCGATAAAGTACACCCTCGCCTAAGTGCCCTTTTCACATATCTCAAACACATAGCAAAGAAAACACACCAAACCGGCCTGAATACTTACTCAAAATACTAAAAGTAGTACGGAAGCAAAATCGCTTCGCGCGTTCGCTAGTAGTGGGCCCCACCGGCTCCGCCTAGCTCACCGCTGTCTGAAATAGAAGATTTTATCACAAACGGCCACTAACATGCCCAAAACAAGAAAAACGGCAAAACAACACGCGCGCACGTAAATATGACAGACGGAAACGGAAACGGCTGATTTGACACTCGTTTCTAGTTTACTCATAAGTTGAGCTACGAATATCGGATTAAGGCGTATGAGACGCCATATCGAAGCTTAAAAGATGAACAACAACTGTTATGAAGACATCCAGAACTGAAACTGGAGGCTTTAGTCCCAAATGAACCAAACACAATCACTTACGAAATCTGGCCAATGCACAAATGGTCAGTTTTGAGTGCTAACTGTTTTCTATGCTACACATGGTCAAAAGAGCTGAAAATTGGCAGTTAGATAGTTCATTCCAAATGGAACAACTTTCATGAAGGTCGGCAATCCAAATTCGGAACGGAAATTGGTCATCAGGACCAAAACAGATTTCTGGTCATTTTCACGGGCAGGCCTTGTTTGCTCGGCTATATCTCAGGTTTTATAAATCCGATTCATGAAATTCCAAGGGCGTTAGAAAGCCCTAATATAGGGCTATAATTTTGGTGTTTTGGTCGGAAGCCCAAACAGCTTGTAACTCAGTCAAATGTGAAGCCAAAGTTCCAGCCATAAACTTTCCAAAAACGTACCAGAATCACAAACCGTATTTGACCTCAATATGCGGTAATGGCACCAAATTCACTACGGTTATCGGATGGGGGTGTAAGACCTACCGTTTCGAAGCTAAGAAACAGGAGTACAACAATGTAGAAGGCCACTCAGTCCAAATCCTAGCACAACTAGGTCAAATATGCAAAATACAAATCCAGAATTACCAAAACAGGTTTGCAAATCACATAAAACTGTAATGACTATAACTTAGTCTATACAAGTCCAAATGCCGAAATTCCAAAGGCATATGGAAGCTAAGATGTCCAGCTACATTTCATCAGAAGACACCAACAACCAAATCCAAACCAATTCCAGTCAAAATGGCCAATTACCAGTACAGTTTTCGCATTCTGTCCAAAGCAGAACAGCTACAGTAATTTCGTCATATCTCATTCTACATCAATCCAAATGACCTGAAATTTTACAGGCACCTCAAACACATCAATACCTACAACTTTCATGTTTTGAGAAAAGTCAAATTCGGCCTCTAACCCTATGATCCAAAACCGGACAGAATTGGGGTTTTATGAACCCTAGCTTTTCATTTTCCAATCCAAATCCATAATTGGTTGCATTTATCCACAATTCACACCCACTAGAGTCATTATAGTCCATTACCATTCATCATACAAGGCCACAACATCCCATTCATATTAAACCAGAAAAATTCCCAATAAAATAAAAACTTCACCAAAACTCTTCAAATCAAGAAATAAATCATATATTCCATCACTCAAGCCACCATTAAGCACAAAAAAACCATCATTAAGTATAGGGGAAAGGTTGAAGCATCACTCACCTAATAACAAGAGAGAGGAAGATGATGGACACCTTAGCTCTTCCAAAAAGCTTCAATAAACCAACCAATATCACCAAAAGGAAAGATTGTATGGAATAAAACTAACTTAAACTCTTGATTTGGTGGATTTTGGTCCAATTGGAAGCTTGAAAGTTGAAGAATTTCCTTCTTCTTTGAGAGAGAAAGGGCCGGCCAACACAAGGAAGAAAATGGTGATTTTTGAGCAATTTTTGGATATTTAATCTTTTGGTCAAAAAAGTCAAGAAAGTGAATAGTAATTCTTAAGTCTTCTCCAATGAAATGGTGACACTTGTCACCACCATTAATGCATTCCTATCCTTTCTTTTCTCTCTCACATCAATCATATCTCACTCTCTACTTATCTCTTAACACCCGATAAATTTTACACAGTATCCGGAATTTAACCTAATTGGCCGAATTTTTCCGAACTTTTCGCACTAGTGGGTCCCACGTCCGATATACGTTCTTAATTTCTCAAAATCTAACCAATACTAGAAAAACCATCTAAAAACTATATTTACTCATAAAATTATCTGGGGAATTTTTTCTAATAAAGAAAATGCGGAAAAAGGCGGGCGATAAATAAAACTCCACTTAAGCTTTCTAATATTGTAACACTAGAGGTTTGCTAATCCAGAGTTTGCCAACCATTTTCAAACTTGTTAAACCTCTGCAAACTATAACGAATCCTATTTTTACTTGTGCCAAAACACACACTAGAATACCGCATATAAACTATAGCTCGAGCTTACGAATAATACATAAACTAGGGTTTTATCATAGGCAAGTTAGGGTTTTCAATCTTAGCCGAGATCAGGGTTTCTCCCTAACCCTAAAACCTTAATTTAACCGTACAAAATAATGAATAACCCTAATATCAACTTACGAACGGACTGGGGCCTCACAATCTCCCCTACTTAGGACAATTTCGTCCTCGAAATTACTTCTTTGGTTAAAGCGTTGCTTCGAAACCCGCCGAAGGGTCAGTCACCTCCACCTCGAGTACCGGAGGCCATTTAAATGCCAAAAGTCTATGGATCCAAGCATATCGTGTACTTAGTATTCAAAATAGAAACAAAACAAAAACACAAACAGATACACAAAAGGCACGCAAAGGATAGGTGCAAAAGATAATACTCGAATATATACATTTATTTACAAAGTCACACCAAAATATATACAAATTACCCGACCTCCAGTCGGGTCAAAACCCAGTATACACACGAGCACTCTGGCTCCAAAATCTAGTCAGCCAACCAGATAACAAAAGAAATTAGCCAGGCCAATTCTAACAAAAGTAATCTGCCAGCTAATCAAAATACGAAAACGACCCTAAACGCCTCCCCTAGGGCCCCGGTTCCCTACGGAACCTAAAGTACCTATCTCACCTATCTGCTCTGGCCCGGTAGCTCGTGGGGGTGCCTCCGCGGCCATGTCTAGTAAGACCCCACAATCAAACGTGATACTCCGGGCCCTCTCCCTGAGCTGCCTCTTCATAGCGAAGAGGTGCTGGTGTGTGTCTCGGAGATCCCGCTCCAGGTCCTAACGCGCAACGCCTGCCAGCGGCTAAACTCTCTAGCCTCCTCCAGCTGCGCCCTCAAAGTCTCGACCGTCTGGTCTAGGTGATAACGCTCGTCATCCATCGCTAAGACAATCTCGTCAGGATAGCTATAGGTATACCAGCACGCACAGGGTCGGCGCGACACCTGGCCGAAGGGAGAATACAAAGTGTAGGGCTCCCCAAGCCTCATCCGATAGCGGATTGCCCGCTTACGCAGCACCCGGTCATCCGAGCCCCTCCCACTCGGAGGTCTCGGTCCCGGTCCCACGCCGCTAGAACTGCCCGGATCCATACCTACAAACATTGATTCGTTAGTTAACCGACATTTCAACTTAAAATATATCATTCAACTTAAAGAGAATCACGTAATCCTAATGAACCTATCACGTATGTCCCACAATTGCCCAAGTCCTCTAACCTAGGCGCTCTGATACCAACTGTGACGACCCCACTTCTCCCAAGGGCGAACCCAAGGGTATCGGCGGCCGCCTGCCTAGCTCGCGCCAGGACTCAAAACTTAAAGTTCGAAAGAGCACTAAATACAATATATACAACCCCAAAAGAGTTATAATTACATTCTCCAAAAGTATCGAGTCAAACCACCAAAACAAAAACAAACATCCTAACTGTTCAACTATTACAAGCCAATCTAACTATACTAGTATACGAGCCAAAAGTCCCCGCGTCGGCCCCTGCTAAGGAAAACAAAAGGAATGGGGTAAGCTATATGCTTAGTAAGTAAACAGGGGCGAAAGCATAAATTTCACGTAACAGTTACACAATAAGAGTAAAGCAAAAGCAGAAAAGTAACATCACATAATAAGGATACAGGTGGCTCCAAAGCCAACTCATGTGCCATGCGTGATCTCCTGCCGACACTCCGTCGACTGCAAATAATAGTCCGTAGAACTTCACTTGTACACCCACCGACACCTTATCACCCTCACTGGCCAGTCACCTCACAAACTTGCCCGGGCGAACGAAATCACAAACTTGAGCTTGAGTCACAAGCTCGGGTCACAAACTTGGTCACCTTCTCGGTGAACCGGATTCACAAAATTGGTTCATAAAATGAACCTACAAACTTGGTGACCTCAGACTAAGTTGGACTGCCTTCGACCAAGCCCTAACCGGCTCGAATAGTCCAACCAGGTCAAGAGTTCGCCCCAAACTCACAAACTTCACAAAATTATTCAAAATCACAAACTTTGCAAACTTCACAAACTTTATTCGAAAGTCGCCCCGAGCCACAAGCTCAAGGGTTTTGGTTCCAAAAGGTTCATATACATATGCCAAGTACAATTATACATTCAAATTAGGGTTTAGGTCGAGTGCGATAAAGTACACCCTCGCCTAAGTGCCCTTTTCACATATCTCAAACACATAGCAAAGAAAACACACCAAACCGGCCTGAATACTTACTCAAAATACTAAAAGTAGTACGGAAGCAAAATCGCTTCGCGCGTTCGCTAGTAGTGGGCCCCACCGGCTCCGCCTAGCTCACCGCTGTCTGAAATAGAAGATTTTATCACAAACGGCCACTAACATGCCCAAAACAAGAAAAACGGCAAAACAACACGCGCGCACGTAAATATGACAGACGGAAACGGAAACGGCTGATTTGACACTCGTTTCTAGTTTACTCATAAGTTGAGCTACGAATATCGGATTAAGGCGTATGAGACGCCATATCGAAGCTTAAAAGATGAACAACAACTGTTATGAAGACATCCAGAACTGAAACTGGAGGCTTTAGTCCCAAATGAACCAAACACAATCACTTACGAAATCTGGCCAATGCACAAATGGTCAGTTTTGAGTGCTAACTGTTTTCTATGCTACACATGGTCAAAAGAGCTGAAAATTGGCAGTTAGATAGTTCATTCCAAATGGAACAACTTTCATGAAGGTCGGCAATCCAAATTCGGAACGGAAATTGGTCATCAGGACCAAAACAGATTTCTGGTCATTTTCACGGGCAGGCCTTGTTTGCTCGGCTATATCTCAGGTTTTATAAATCCGATTCATGAAATTCCAAGGGCGTTAGAAAGCCCTAATATAGGGCTATAATTTTGGTGTTTTGGTCGGAAGCCCAAACAGCTTGTAACTCAGTCAAATGTGAAGCCAAAGTTCCAGCCATAAACTTTCCAAAAACGTACCAGAATCACAAACCGTATTTGACCTCAATATGCGGTAATGGCACCAAATTCACTACGGTTATCGGATGGGGGTGTAAGACCTACCGTTTCGAAGCTAAGAAACAGGAGTACAACAATGTAGAAGGCCACTCAGTCCAAATCCTAGCACAACTAGGTCAAATATGCAAAATACAAATCCAGAATTACCAAAACAGGTTTGCAAATCACATAAAACTGTAATGACTATAACTTAGTCTATACAAGTCCAAATGCCGAAATTCCAAAGGCATATGGAAGCTAAGATGTCCAGCTACATTTCATCAGAAGACACCAACAACCAAATCCAAACCAATTCCAGTCAAAATGGCCAATTACCAGTACAGTTTTCGCATTCTGTCCAAAGCAGAACAGCTACAGTAATTTCGTCATATCTCATTCTACATCAATCCAAATGACCTGAAATTTTACAGGCACCTCAAACACATCAATACCTACAACTTTCATGTTTTGAGAAAAGTCAAATTCGGCCTCTAACCCTATGATCCAAAACCGGACAGAATTGGGGTTTTATGAACCCTAGCTTTTCATTTTCCAATCCAAATCCATAATTGGTTGCATTTATCCACAATTCACACCCACTAGAGTCATTATAGTCCATTACCATTCATCATACAAGGCCACAACATCCCATTCATATTAAACCAGAAAAATTCCCAATAAAATAAAAACTTCACCAAAACTCTTCAAATCAAGAAATAAATCATATATTCCATCACTCAAGCCACCATTAAGCACAAAAAAACCATCATTAAGTATAGGGGAAAGGTTGAAGCATCACTCACCTAATAACAAGAGAGAGGAAGATGATGGACACCTTAGCTCTTCCAAAAAGCTTCAATAAACCAACCAATATCACCAAAAGGAAAGATTGTATGGAATAAAACTAACTTAAACTCTTGATTTGGTGGATTTTGGTCCAATTGGAAGCTTGAAAGTTGAAGAATTTCCTTCTTCTTTGAGAGAGAAAGGGCCGGCCAACACAAGGAAGAAAATGGTGATTTTTGAGCAATTTTTGGATATTTAATCTTTTGGTCAAAAAAGTCAAGAAAGTGAATAGTAATTCTTAAGTCTTCTCCAATGAAATGGTGACACTTGTCACCACCATTAATGCATTCCTATCCTTTCTTTTCTCTCTCACATCAATCATATCTCACTCTCTACTTATCTCTTAACACCCGATAAATTTTACACAGTATCCGGAATTTAACCTAATTGGCCGAATTTTTCCGAACTTTTCGCACTAGTGGGTCCCACGTCCGATATACGTTCTTAATTTCTCAAAATCTAACCAATACTAGAAAAACCATCTAAAAACTATATTTACTCATAAAATTATCTGGGGAATTTTTTCTAATAAAGAAAATGCGGAAAAAGGCGGGCGATAAATAAAACTCCACTTAAGCTTTCTAATATTGTAACACTAGAGGTTTGCTAATCCAGAGTTTGCCAACCATTTTCAAACTTGTTAAACCTCTGCAAACTATAACGAATCCTATTTTTACTTGTGCCAAAACACACACTAGAATACCGCATATAAACTATAGCTCGAGCTTACGAATAATACATAAACTAGGGTTTTATCATAGGCAAGTTAGGGTTTTCAATCTTAGCCGAGATCAGGGTTTCTCCCTAACCCTAAAACCTTAATTTAACCGTACAAAATAATGAATAACCCTAATATCAACTTACGAACGGACTGGGGCCTCACAATCTCCCCTACTTAGGACAATTTCGTCCTCGAAATTACTTCTTTGGTTAAAGCGTTGCTTCGAAACCCGCCGAAGGGTCAGTCACCTCCACCTCGAGTACCGGAGGCCATTTAAATGCCAAAAGTCTATGGATCCAAGCATATCGTGTACTTAGTATTCAAAATAGAAACAAAACAAAAACACAAACAGATACACAAAAGGCACGCAAAGGATAGGTGCAAAAGATAATACTCGAATATATACATTTATTTACAAAGTCACACCAAAATATATACAAATTACCCGACCTCCAGTCGGGTCAAAACCCAGTATACACACGAGCACTCTGGCTCCAAAATCTAGTCAGCCAACCAGATAACAAAAGAAATTAGCCAGGCCAATTCTAACAAAAGTAATCTGCCAGCTAATCAAAATACGAAAACGACCCTAAACGCCTCCCCTAGGGCCCCGGTTCCCTACGGAACCTAAAGTACCTATCTCACCTATCTGCTCTGGCCCGGTAGCTCGTGGGGGTGCCTCCGCGGCCATGTCTAGTAAGACCCCACAATCAAACGTGATACTCCGGGCCCTCTCCCTGAGCTGCCTCTTCATAGCGAAGAGGTGCTGGTGTGTGTCTCGGAGATCCCGCTCCAGGTCCTAACGCGCAACGCCTGCCAGCGGCTAAACTCTCTAGCCTCCTCCAGCTGCGCCCTCAAAGTCTCGACCGTCTGGTCTAGGTGATAACGCTCGTCATCCATCGCTAAGACAATCTCGTCAGGATAGCTATAGGTATACCAGCACGCACAGGGTCGGCGCGACACCTGGCCGAAGGGAGAATACAAAGTGTAGGGCTCCCCAAGCCTCATCCGATAGCGGATTGCCCGCTTACGCAGCACCCGGTCATCCGAGCCCCTCCCACTCGGAGGTCTCGGTCCCGGTCCCACGCCGCTAGAACTGCCCGGATCCATACCTACAAACATTGATTCGTTAGTTAACCGACATTTCAACTTAAAATATATCATTCAACTTAAAGAGAATCACGTAATCCTAATGAACCTATCACGTATGTCCCACAATTGCCCAAGTCCTCTAACCTAGGCGCTCTGATACCAACTGTGACGACCCCACTTCTCCCAAGGGCGAACCCAAGGGTATCGGCGGCCGCCTGCCTAGCTCGCGCCAGGACTCAAAACTTAAAGTTCGAAAGAGCACTAAATACAATATATACAACCCCAAAAGAGTTATAATTACATTCTCCAAAAGTATCGAGTCAAACCACCAAAACAAAAACAAACATCCTAACTGTTCAACTATTACAAGCCAATCTAACTATACTAGTATACGAGCCAAAAGTCCCCGCGTCGGCCCCTGCTAAGGAAAACAAAAGGAATGGGGTAAGCTATATGCTTAGTAAGTAAACAGGGGCGAAAGCATAAATTTCACGTAACAGTTACACAATAAGAGTAAAGCAAAAGCAGAAAAGTAACATCACATAATAAGGATACAGGTGGCTCCAAAGCCAACTCATGTGCCATGCGTGATCTCCTGCCGACACTCCGTCGACTGCAAATAATAGTCCGTAGAACTTCACTTGTACACCCACCGACACCTTATCACCCTCACTGGCCAGTCACCTCACAAACTTGCCCGGGCGAACGAAATCACAAACTTGAGCTTGAGTCACAAGCTCGGGTCACAAACTTGGTCACCTTCTCGGTGAACCGGATTCACAAAATTGGTTCATAAAATGAACCTACAAACTTGGTGACCTCAGACTAAGTTGGACTGCCTTCGACCAAGCCCTAACCGGCTCGAATAGTCCAACCAGGTCAAGAGTTCGCCCCAAACTCACAAACTTCACAAAATTATTCAAAATCACAAACTTTGCAAACTTCACAAACTTTATTCGAAAGTCGCCCCGAGCCACAAGCTCAAGGGTTTTGGTTCCAAAAGGTTCATATACATATGCCAAGTACAATTATACATTCAAATTAGGGTTTAGGTCGAGTGCGATAAAGTACACCCTCGCCTAAGTGCCCTTTTCACATATCTCAAACACATAGCAAAGAAAACACACCAAACCGGCCTGAATACTTACTCAAAATACTAAAAGTAGTACGGAAGCAAAATCGCTTCGCGCGTTCGCTAGTAGTGGGCCCCACCGGCTCCGCCTAGCTCACCGCTGTCTGAAATAGAAGATTTTATCACAAACGGCCACTAACATGCCCAAAACAAGAAAAACGGCAAAACAACACGCGCGCACGTAAATATGACAGACGGAAACGGAAACGGCTGATTTGACACTCGTTTCTAGTTTACTCATAAGTTGAGCTACGAATATCGGATTAAGGCGTATGAGACGCCATATCGAAGCTTAAAAGATGAACAACAACTGTTATGAAGACATCCAGAACTGAAACTGGAGGCTTTAGTCCCAAATGAACCAAACACAATCACTTACGAAATCTGGCCAATGCACAAATGGTCAGTTTTGAGTGCTAACTGTTTTCTATGCTACACATGGTCAAAAGAGCTGAAAATTGGCAGTTAGATAGTTCATTCCAAATGGAACAACTTTCATGAAGGTCGGCAATCCAAATTCGGAACGGAAATTGGTCATCAGGACCAAAACAGATTTCTGGTCATTTTCACGGGCAGGCCTTGTTTGCTCGGCTATATCTCAGGTTTTATAAATCCGATTCATGAAATTCCAAGGGCGTTAGAAAGCCCTAATATAGGGCTATAATTTTGGTGTTTTGGTCGGAAGCCCAAACAGCTTGTAACTCAGTCAAATGTGAAGCCAAAGTTCCAGCCATAAACTTTCCAAAAACGTACCAGAATCACAAACCGTATTTGACCTCAATATGCGGTAATGGCACCAAATTCACTACGGTTATCGGATGGGGGTGTAAGACCTACCGTTTCGAAGCTAAGAAACAGGAGTACAACAATGTAGAAGGCCACTCAGTCCAAATCCTAGCACAACTAGGTCAAATATGCAAAATACAAATCCAGAATTACCAAAACAGGTTTGCAAATCACATAAAACTGTAATGACTATAACTTAGTCTATACAAGTCCAAATGCCGAAATTCCAAAGGCATATGGAAGCTAAGATGTCCAGCTACATTTCATCAGAAGACACCAACAACCAAATCCAAACCAATTCCAGTCAAAATGGCCAATTACCAGTACAGTTTTCGCATTCTGTCCAAAGCAGAACAGCTACAGTAATTTCGTCATATCTCATTCTACATCAATCCAAATGACCTGAAATTTTACAGGCACCTCAAACACATCAATACCTACAACTTTCATGTTTTGAGAAAAGTCAAATTCGGCCTCTAACCCTATGATCCAAAACCGGACAGAATTGGGGTTTTATGAACCCTAGCTTTTCATTTTCCAATCCAAATCCATAATTGGTTGCATTTATCCACAATTCACACCCACTAGAGTCATTATAGTCCATTACCATTCATCATACAAGGCCACAACATCCCATTCATATTAAACCAGAAAAATTCCCAATAAAATAAAAACTTCACCAAAACTCTTCAAATCAAGAAATAAATCATATATTCCATCACTCAAGCCACCATTAAGCACAAAAAAACCATCATTAAGTATAGGGGAAAGGTTGAAGCATCACTCACCTAATAACAAGAGAGAGGAAGATGATGGACACCTTAGCTCTTCCAAAAAGCTTCAATAAACCAACCAATATCACCAAAAGGAAAGATTGTATGGAATAAAACTAACTTAAACTCTTGATTTGGTGGATTTTGGTCCAATTGGAAGCTTGAAAGTTGAAGAATTTCCTTCTTCTTTGAGAGAGAAAGGGCCGGCCAACACAAGGAAGAAAATGGTGATTTTTGAGCAATTTTTGGATATTTAATCTTTTGGTCAAAAAAGTCAAGAAAGTGAATAGTAATTCTTAAGTCTTCTCCAATGAAATGGTGACACTTGTCACCACCATTAATGCATTCCTATCCTTTCTTTTCTCTCTCACATCAATCATATCTCACTCTCTACTTATCTCTTAACACCCGATAAATTTTACACAGTATCCGGAATTTAACCTAATTGGCCGAATTTTTCCGAACTTTTCGCACTAGTGGGTCCCACGTCCGATATACGTTCTTAATTTCTCAAAATCTAACCAATACTAGAAAAACCATCTAAAAACTATATTTACTCATAAAATTATCTGGGGAATTTTTTCTAATAAAGAAAATGCGGAAAAAGGCGGGCGATAAATAAAACTCCACTTAAGCTTTCTAATATTGTAACACTAGAGGTTTGCTAATCCAGAGTTTGCCAACCATTTTCAAACTTGTTAAACCTCTGCAAACTATAACGAATCCTATTTTTACTTGTGCCAAAACAAACACTAGAATACCGCATATAAACTATAGCTCGAGCTTACGAATAATACATAAACTAGGGTTTTATCATAAGCAAGTTAGGGTTTTCAATCTTAGCCGAGATCAGGGTTTCTCCCTAACCCTAAAACCTTAATTTAACCGTACAAAATAATGAATAACCCTAATATCAACTTACGAACGGACTGGGGCCTCACAATCTCCCCCACTTAGGACAATTTCGTCCTCGAAATTACTTCTTTGGTTAAAGCGTAGCTTCGAAACCCGCCGAAGGGTCAGTCACCTCCACCTCGAGTACCGGAGGCCATTTAAATGCCAAAAGTCTATGGATCCAAGCATAACGTGTACTTAGTATTCAAAATAGAAACAAAACAAAAACACAAACAGATACACAAAAGGCACGCAAAGGATAGGTGCAAAAGATAATACTCGAATATATACATTTATTTACAAAGTCACACCAAAATATATACAAATTACCCGACCTCCAGTCGGGTCAAAACCCAGTATACACACGAGCACTCTGGCTCCAAAATCTAGTCAGCCAACCAGATAACAAAAGAAATTAGCCAGGCCAATTCTAACAAAAGTAATCTGCCAGCTAATCAAAATACGAAAACGACCCTAAACGCCTCCCCTAGGGCCCCGGTTCCCTACGGAACCTAAAGTACCTATCTCACCTATCTGCTCTGGCCCGGTAGCTCGTGGGGGTGCCTCCGCGGCCATGTCTAGTAAGACCCCACAATCAAACGTGATACTCCGGGCCCTCTCCCTGAGCTGCCTCTTCATAGCGAAGAGGTGCTGGTGTGTGTCTCGGAGATCCCGCTCCAGGTCCTAACGCGCAACGCCTGCCAGCGGCTAAACTCTCTAGCCTCCTCCAGCTGCGCCCTCAAAGTCTCGACCGTCTGGTCTAGGTGATAACGCTCGTCATCCATCGCTAAGACAATCTCGTCAGGATAGCTATAGGTATACCAGCACGCACAGGGTCGGCGCGACACCTGGCCGAAGGGAGAATACAAAGTGTAGGGCTCCCCAAGCCTCATCCGATAGCGGATTGCCCGCTTACGCAGCACCCGGTCATCCGAGCCCCTCCCACTCGGAGGTCTCGGTCCCGGTCCCACGCCGCTAGAACTGCCCGGATCCATACCTACAAACATTGATTCGTTAGTTAACCGACATTTCAACTTAAAATATATCATTCAACTTAAAGAGAATCACGTAATCCTAATGAACCTATCACGTATGTCCCACAATTGCCCAAGTCCTCTAACCTAGGCGCTCTGATACCAACTGTGACGACCCCACTTCTCCCAAGGGCGAACCCAAGGGTATCGGCGGCCGCCTGCCTAGCTCGCGCCAGGACTCAAAACTTAAAGTTCGAAAGAGCACTAAATACAATATATACAACCCCAAAAGAGTTATAATTACATTCTCCAAAAGTATCGAGTCAAACCACCAAAACAAAAACAAACATCCTAACTGTTCAACTATTACAAGCCAATCTAACTATACTAGTATACGAGCCAAAAGTCCCCGCGTCGGCCCCTGCTAAGGAAAACAAAAGGAATGGGGTAAGCTATATGCTTAGTAAGTAAACAGGGGCGAAAGCATAAATTTCACGTAACAGTTACACAATAAGAGTAAAGCAAAAGCAGAAAAGTAACATCACATAATAAGGATACAGGTGGCTCCAAAGCCAACTCATGTGCCATGCGTGATCTCCTGCCGACACTCCGTCGACTGCAAATAATAGTCCGTAGAACTTCACTTGTACACCCACCGACACCTTATCACCCTCACTGGCCAGTCACCTCACAAACTTGCCCGGGCGAACGAAATCACAAACTTGAGCTTGAGTCACAAGCTCGGGTCACAAGCTTGGTCACCTTCTCGGTGAACCGGATTCACAAAATTGGTTCATAAAATGAACCTACAAACTTGGTGACCTCAGACTAAGTTGGACTGCCTTCGACCAAGCCCTAACCGGCTCGAATAGTCCAACCAGGTCAAGAGTTCGCCCCAAACTCACAAACTTCACAAAATTATTCAAAATCACAAACTTTGCAAACTTCACAAACTTTATTCGAAAGTCGCCCCGAGCCACAAGCTCAAGGGTTTTGGTTCCAAAAGGTTCATATACATATGCCAAGTACAATTATACATTCAAATTAGGGTTTAGGTCGAGTGCGATAAAGTACACCCTCGCCTAAGTGCCCTTTTCACATATCTCAAACACATAGCAAAGAAAACACACCAAACCGGCCTGAATACTTACTCAAAATACTAAAAGTAGTACGGAAGCAAAATCGCTTCGCGCGTTCGCTAGTAGTGGGCCCCACCGGCTCCGCCTAGCTCACCGCTGTCTGAAATAGAAGATTTTATCACAAACGGCCACTAACATGCCCAAAACAAGAAAAACGGCAAAACAACACGCGCGCACGTAAATATGACAGACGGAAACGGAAACGGCTGATTTGACACTCGTTTCTAGTTTACTCATAAGTTGAGCTACGAATATCGGATTAAGGCGTATGAGACGCCATATCGAAGCTTAAAAGATGAACAACAACTGTTATGAAGACATCCAGAACTGAAACTGGAGGCTTTAGTCCCAAATGAACCAAACACAATCACTTACGAAATCTGGCCAATGCACAAATGGTCAGTTTTGAGTGCTAACTGTTTTCTATGCTACACATGGTCAAAAGAGCTGAAAATTGGCAGTTAGATAGTTCATTCCAAATGGAACAACTTTCATGAAGGTCGGCAATCCAAATTCGGAACGGAAATTGGTCATCAGGACCAAAACAGATTTCTGGTCATTTTCACGGGCAGGCCTTGTTTGCTCGGCTATATCTCAGGTTTTATAAATCCGATTCATGAAATTCTAAGGGCGTTAGAAAGCCCTAATATAGGGCTATAATTTTGGTGTTTTGGTCGGAAGCCCAAACAGCTTGTAACTCAGTCAAATGTGAAGCCAAAGTTCCAGCCATAAACTTTCCAAAAACGTACCAGAATCACAAACCGTATTTGACCTCAATATGCGGTAATGGCACCAAATTCACTACGGTTATCGGATGGGGGTGTAAGACCTACCGTTTCGAAGCTAAGAAACAGGAGTACAACAATGTAGAAGGCCACTCAGTCCAAATCCTAGCACAACTAGGTAAAATATGCAAAATACAAATCCAGAATTACCAAAACAGGTTTGCAAATCACATAAAACTGTAATGACTATAACTTAGTCTATACAAGTCCAAATGCCGAAATTCCAAAGGCATATGGAAGCTAAGATGTCCAGCTACATTTCATCAGAAGACACCAACAACCAAGTCCAAACCAATTCCAGTCAAAATGGCCAATTACCAGTACAGTTTTCGCATTCTGTCCAAAGCAGAACAGCTACAGTAATTTCGTCATATCTCATTCTACATCAATCCAAATGACCTGAAATTTTACAGGCACCTCAAACACATCAATACCTACAACTTTCATGTTTTGAGAAAAGTCAAATTCGGCCTCTAACCCTATGATCCAAAACCGGACAGAATTGGGGTTTTATGAACCCTAGCTTTTCATTTTCCAATCCAAATCCATAATTGGTTGCATTTATCCACAATTCACACCCACTAGAGTCATTATAGTCCATTACCATTCATCATACAAGGCCACAACATCCCATTCATATTAAACCAGAAAAATTCCCAATAAAATAAAAACTTCACCAAAACTCTTCAAATCAAGAAATAAATCATATATTCCATCACTCAAGCCACCATTAAGCACAAAAAAACCATCATTAAGTATAGGGGAAAGGTTGAAGCATCACTCACCTAATAACAAGAGAGAGGAAGATGATGGACACCTTAGCTCTTCCAAAAAGCTTCAATAAACCAACCAATATCACCAAAAGGAAAGATTGTATGGAATAAAACTAACTTAAACTCTTGATTTGGTGGATTTTGGTCCAATTGGAAGCTTGAAAGTTGAAGAATTTCCTTCTTCTTTGAGAGAGAAAGGGCCGGCCAACACAAGGAAGAAAATGGTGATTTTTGAGCAATTTTTGGATATTTAATCTTTTGGTCAAAAAAGTCAAGAAAGTGAATAGTAATTCTTAAGTCTTCTCCAATGAAATGGTGACACTTGTCACCACCATTAATGCATTCCTATCCTTTCTTTTCTCTCTCACATCAATCATATCTCACTCTCTACTTATCTCTTAACACCCGATAAATTTTACACAGTATCCGGAATTTAACCTAATTGGCCGAATTTTTCCGAACTTTTCGCACTAGTGGGTCCCACGTCCGATATACGTTCTTAATTTCTCAAAATCTAACCAATACTAGAAAAACCATCTAAAAACTATATTTACTCATAAAATTATCTGTGGAATTTTTTCTAATAAAGAAAATGCGGAAAAAGGCGGGCGATAAATAAAACTCCACTTAAGCTTTCTAATATTGTAACACTAGAGGTTTGCTAATCCAGAGTTTGCCAACCATTTTCAAACTTGTTAAACCTCTGCAAACTATAACGAATCCTATTTTTACTTGTGCCAAAACAAACACTAGAATACCGCATATAAACTATAGCTCGAGCTTACGAATAATACATAAACTAGGGTTTTATCATAAGCAAGTTAGGGTTTTCAATCTTAGCCGAGATCAGGGTTTCTCCCTAACCCTAAAACCTTAATTTAACCGTACAAAATAATGAATAACCCTAATATCAACTTACGAACGGACTGGGGCCTCACAATCTCCCCCACTTAGGACAATTTCGTCCTCGAAATTACTTCTTTGGTTAAAGCGTAGCTTCGAAACCCGCCGAAGGGTCAGTCACCTCTACCTCGAGTACCGGAGGCCATTTAAATGCCAAAAGTCTATGGATCCAAGCATAACGTGTACTTAGTATTCAAAATAGAAACAAAACAAAAACACAAACAGATACACAAAAGGCACGCAAAGGATAGGTGCAAAAGATAATACTCGAATATATACATTTATTTACAAAGTCACACCAAAATATATACAAATTACCCGACCTCCAGTCGGGTCAAAACCCAGTATACACACGAGCACTCTGGCTCCAAAATCTAGTCAGCCAACCAGATAACAAAAGAAATTAGCCAGGCCAATTCTAACAAAAGTAATCTGCCAGCTAATCAAAATACGAAAACGACCCTAAACGCCTCCCCTAGGGCCCCGGTTCCCTACGGAACCTAAAGTACCTATCTCACCTATCTGCTCTGGCCCGGTAGCTCGTGGGGGTGCCTCCGCGGCCATGTCTAGTAAGACCCCACAATCAAACGTGATACTCCGGGCCCTCTCCCTGAGCTGCCTCTTCATAGCGAAGAGGTGCTGGTGTGTGTCTCGGAGATCCCGCTCCAGGTCCTAACGCGCAACGCCTGCCAGCGGCTAAACTCTCTAGCCTCCTCCAGCTGCGCCCTCAAAGTCTCGACCGTCTGGTCTAGGTGATAACGCTCGTCATCCATCGCTAAGACAATCTCGTCAGGATAGCTATAGGTATACCAGCACGCACAGGGTCGGCGCGACACCTGGCCGAAGGGAGAATACAAAGTGTAGGGCTCCCCAAGCCTCATCCGATAGCGGATTGCCCGCTTACGCAGCACCCGGTCATCCGAGCCCCTCCCACTCGGAGGTCTCGGTCCCGGTCCCACGCCGCTAGAACTGCCCGGATCCATACCTACAAACATTGATTCGTTAGTTAACCGACATTTCAACTTAAAATATATCATTCAACTTAAAGAGAATCACGTAATCCTAATGAACCTATCACGTATGTCCCACAATTGCCCAAGTCCTCTAACCTAGGCGCTCTGATACCAACTGTGACGACCCCACTTCTCCCAAGGGCGAACCCAAGGGTATCGGCGGCCGCCTGCCTAGCTCGCGCCAGGACTCAAAACTTAAAGTTCGAAAGAGCACTAAATACAATATATACAATCCCAAAAGAGTTATAATTACATTCTCCAAAAGTATCGAGTCAAACCACCAAAACAAAAACAAACATCCTAACTGTTCAACTATTACAAGCCAATCTAACTATACTAGTATACGAGCCAAAAGTCCCCGCGTCGGCCCCTGCTAAGGAAAACAAAAGGAATGGGGTAAGCTATATGCTTAGTAAGTAAACAGGGGCGAAAGCATAAATTTCACGTAACAGTTACACAATAAGAGTAAAGCAAAAGCAGAAAAGTAACATCACATAATAAGGATACAGGTGGCTCCAAAGCCAACTCATGTGCCATGCGTGATCTCCTGCCGACACTCCGTCGACTGCAAATAATAGTCCGTAGAACTTCACTTGTACACCCACCGACACCTTATCACCCTCACTGGCCAGTCACCTCACAAACTTGCCCGGGCGAACGAAATCACAAACTTGAGCTTGAGTCACAAGCTCGGGTCACAAGCTTGGTCACCTTCTCGGTGAACCGGATTCACAAAATTGGTTCATAAAATGAACCTACAAACTTGGTGACCTCAGACTAAGTTGGACTGCCTTCGACCAAGCCCTAACCGGCTCGAATAGTCCAACCAGGTCAAGAGTTCGCCCCAAACTCACAAACTTCACAAAATTATTCAAAATCACAAACTTTGCAAACTTCACAAACTTTATTCGAAAGTCGCCCCGAGCCACAAGCTCAAGGGTTTTGGTTCCAAAAGGTTCATATACATATGCCAAGTACAATTATACATTCAAATTAGGGTTTAGGTCGAGTGCGATAAAGTACACCCTCGCCTAAGTGCCCTTTTCACATATCTCAAACACATAGCAAAGAAAACACACCAAACCGGCCTGAATACTTACTCAAAATACCAAAAGTAGTACGGAAGCAAAATCGCTTCGCGCGTTCGCTAGTAGTGGGCCCCACCGGCTCCGCCTAGCTCACCGCTGTCTGAAATAGAAGATTTTATCACAAACGGCCACTAACATGCCCAAAACAAGCAAAACGGCAAAACAACACGCGCGCACGTAAATATGACAGACGGAAACGGAAACGGCAGATTTGACACTCGTTTCTAGTTTACTCATAAGTTGAGCTACGAATATCGGATTAAGGCGTATGAGATGCCATATCGAAGCTTAAAAGATGAACAACAACTGTTATGAAGACATCCAGAACTGAAACTGGAGGCTTTAGTCCCAAATGAACCAAACACAATCACTTACGAAATCTGGCCAATGCACAAATGGTCAGTTTTGAGTGCTAACTGTTTTCTATGCTACACATGGTCAAAAGAGCTGAAAATTGGCAGTTAGATAGTTCATTCCAAATGGAACAACTTTCATGAAGGTCGGCAATCCAAATTCGGAACGGAAATTGGTCATCAGGACCAAAACAGATTTCTGGTCATTTTCACGGGCAGGCCTTGTTTGCTCGGCTATATCTCAGGTTTTATAAATCCGATTCATGAAATTCCAAGGGCGTTAGAAAGCCCTGATATAGGGCTATAAGTTTGGTGTTTTGGTCGGAAGCCCAAACAGCTTGTAACTCAGTCAAATGTGAAGCCAAAGTTCCAGCCATAAACTTTCCAAAAACGTACCAGAATCACAAACCGTATTTGACCTCAATATGCGGTAATGGCACCAAATTCACTACGGTTATCGTATGGGGGTGTAAGACCCACCGTTTCGAAGCTAAGAAACAGGAGTACAACAATGTAGAAGGCCACTCAGTCCAAATCCTAGCACAACTAGGTCAAATATGCAAAATACAAATCCAGAATTACCAAAACAGGTTTGCAAATCACATAAAACTGTAATGACTATAACTTAGTCTATACAAGTCTAAATGCCGAAATTCCAAAGGCATATGGTAGCTAAGACGTCCAGATACATTTCATCAGAAGACACCAACATCCAAATCCAAACCAATTCCAGTCAAAATGGCCAATTACCAGTACAGTTTTCGCATTCTGTCCAAAGCAGAACAGCTACAGTAATTTCGTCATATCTCATTCTACATCAATCCAAATGACCTGAAATTTTACAGGCACCTCAAACACATCAATACCTACAATTTTCATGTTTTGAGAAAAGTCAAATTCGGACTCTAACCCTATGATCCAAAACCGGACAGAATTGGGGTTGTATGAACCCTAGCTTTTCATTTTCCAATCCAAATCCATAATTGGTTGCATTTATCCACAATTCACACCCACTAGAGTCATTATAGTCCATTACCATTCATCATACAAGGCCACAACATCCCATTCATATTAAACCAGAAAAATTCCCAATAAAATAAAAATTTCACCAAAACTCTTCAAATCAAGAAATAAATCATATATTCCATCACTCAAGCCACCATTAAGCACAAAAAAACCATCATTAAGTATAGGGGAAAGGTTGAAGCATCACTCACCTAATAACAAGAGAGAGGAAGATGATGGACACCTTAGCTCTTCCAAAAAGTTTCAATAAACCAACCAATATCACCAAAAGGAAAGATTGTATGGAATAAAACTAACTTAAACTCTTGATTTGGTGGATTTTGGTCCAATTGGAAGCTTGAAAGTTGAAGAATTTCCTTCTTCTTTGAGAGAGAAAGGGCCGGCCAACACAAGGAAGAAACTGGTGATTTTTGAGCAATTTTTGGATATTTAATCTTTTGGTCAAAAAAGTCAAGAAAGTGAATAGTAATTCTTAAGTCTTCTCCAATGAAATGGTGACACTTGTCACCACCATTAATGCATTCCTATCCTTTCTTTTCTCTCTCACATCAATCATATCTCACTCTCTACTTATCTCTTAACACCCGATAAATTTTACACAGTATCCGGAATTTAACCTAATTGGCCGAATTTTTCCGAACTTTTCGCACTAGTGGGTCCCACGTCCGATATACGTTCTTAATTTCTCAAAATCTAACCAATACTAGAAAAACCATCTAAAAACTATATTTACTCATAAAATTATCTGGGGAATTTTTTCTAATAAAGAAAATACGGAAAAAGGCGGGCGATAAATAAAACTCCACTTAAGCTTTCTAATATTGTAACACTAGAGGTTTGCTAATCCAGAGTTTGCCAACCATTTTCAAACTTGTTAAACCTCTGCAAACTATAACAAATCCTATTTTTACTTGTGCCAAAACACACACTAGAATACCGCATATAAACTATAGCTCGAGCTTACGAATAATACATAAACTAGGGTTTTATCATAAGCAAGTTAGGGTTTTCAATCTTAACCGAGATCAGGGTTTCTCCCTAGCCCTAAAACCTTAATTTAACCGTACAAAATAATGAATAACCCTAATATCAACTTACGAACGGACTGGGGTCTCACAGATCACAAATTAACCATCGACTTAATTAAGATACTTCGAACATACAAGTTCAAAACTCCCGAGTATACCATTTTTTATTACAAATCACAAATCCCAAGTATAACAAAATTTACACTTTAATGGTCTCTAATAACATACAAAAGTATACTAGTTTCATCCAAAAGTTGCTAGTTTAGAATCTCCAACTTCCATCTCCAAAGCCTGTTAAGGAAAACAAACTTAAAAAAATGATTTAGCACTCAGTGAGGCCAAGAAAACAAGCAAGCAAGTAAAACCAATAAATCAAATAGCATGTTTGAAAGCAACTTTAACATGAACTTTCATTTAAGTGCACAAGTAGGGAATAAACACATAAAGAGGATACAAGAGCTCTCGGGAGTTATTTCCACATCCCGATCAATTTGAGCCATTTGTGGTTGACCCTCTGTCAATTCAAGTAGTAACACGACCGTAGTGCTCCACTTACTTCCTCCATCCAACATAACACCTACTCGGATCTGGAACCAAACATTCATGTAGTGGCGATACTATTCGAGTATGCCTAGCGAAGTTTCAAAAGATCAAACTATATCATTTTCCAAGGTTCACCAAGCTTCTCGACCAAGCCCTTGCTGACTCGAGTTACAAGGTTAGCCAGTGGGTTGGGGCATCCCCACAAGCATGATTGGTTGATGAGACAACGCTCTAATCGACTTAGATTCATTCATAGCACTGAGTCGGGATGAGCGGTATCTCCCACCCGTATAGGGTATGATACATTCTACCGCTCAGTGCTCACGAGTTAAAACATGTTCAAGCATAAGTGCAAGTCATATACATTCATTTAACAAGTATCATTCAATTAAGAGAGAGAGAGAGGATGAGGGCAATAAAGTATACTCTCGTCTCGACAAGTTCACATATCATATAGCACTTGTACAAATATCACTTCAATCATATTAATATTGAACATGCACTTGACACTCACCAGGGTCAAGGTAAATCAAGAGCAAAGTGAGAGGTCAGACAAGCTCCTCGGCGTCCTCATGACCACCTGAGACATACATAATCATGATCGCCTATGTACTTGACCAAGGTGAAAAAGAAAATCACCTTCTTGCTACCCACTCTCAAGGTCACAAGTTCGAGTGAAGTTAAAGAAGAATTTGTGACTCCCCTACTTCTCCCTAAGGCGAACCAAAGGGTATTGGCGGGACGTCTGCCCAACTCTCGCCAGGACTCGGTACAATTCTCGTTCAAACTTAATACAATGATAACTAAAATGACAAGACAAAGAAAGAAAATGCAGATGCTTCCATATATAAGTATTCAATCTTACATCACAACTTCAAAATACATTAATTTCCCAAAATATACCACTGCCAGAAGATGTCTAATTGATTACATTTGAAACTCTAACACAAAAGTACATCCCAAGGGTTTCTTCGAGTTTTACTCCAAGTCCGTTCCTGTTAAGAAAAACAAATCTATGTGGTGAGCGATTGCTCGTAGGCCAAGATCATACAGGCAAGTACATTGTCCAAGTAACAATCCCATCCAACAAGTAAAATAATAATATTCGAGTAATTAACAATTCAAGTGAAATTTTAACAGAAACAATTCAAGGATATGGTAGCTTTCAGGAGCTAATTTCCACTTGTTTTGCCAACCTCGATTGAATACCTTCCCACGATGACACCTCGTCACCCAGGTCGGTATTTTTAAGTCCGTAGAACTCCACTTTACTTCACAGGTCTTTCCACCTTATAAATCCCTACCAGGCCCGAACTGCGTTAAAGGCGCTACTGTATGAGTAGGCCAAGCAAGATCTCTCCAATAGATCAAGCTTATCATTTCATTCCCACGGCTCACCAAGGTTCCCGACCAAACCCATGCTAGCTTGAATCCAATGTCGGCCTATGAGTTTGGGTGTCCCCAATTCAGTTCAGTTCAGTTTAGTTCAATTATAAGTCGAGGAGATTCACTCCAACGACGAATGCAGCTGTGAGAACCCGTATTTTCCTAATATTTTTTTCCTAGGGTTTTCCCCCTTAATTGCATGTTTTCTGCATTTTCTGGCTTAGAAATATTTTCTTGGTGGATTTTATAAGCAGTTATAGTTTTTAGATGATTTTTCTAGCCTTGGAGAGTTTTTGGAAAATTAAGAATATATATTGGACGTGGGACCCACTAGTGCGAAAAGTTCGGAAAAATTCGGCCAATTAGGTTAAATTCCGGATACTGTGTGAAATTTATCGGGTGTTAAGAGATAAGTAGAGAATGTGAAGTGATTGATGTGAGAGGAAAAAGAAAGATAAGGATGCATTTATGGGGGTGACAAGTGTCACCATGACATTGGTTGGACTTTATGATTTACTATTCACTATTTTGACCTTTTGACTAATTGAGTAAATATCTCAAAAAAATTGCTCAAAATTCACTCTTTCTTACCTCCTTATGGCCGGCCCTCTCAAGCTCAAGAAAGGAAGAAAAAACTTCTTCAAATCTTGATTTCCTCTTGCTCCAATTCCATAACTCAACCAACTAAAGTTGTTTCCACTCCATAAAATCTTTCTAGTTGGTGTTAGTGGTTGGTTTGGTGAAGTTTTTGGAAGAGCTAAGGTGTCCAACATCTCCCTCTCTCTTGTTTACTAGGTAAGTGAAGCTTACACTTCCTCCTATACTTAATGATTTTTAAATTGTGCCTAATGGGAGCCAAAGTGGCGGATTATGTGATTTATTTCTTGGTTTGAGTTGATTTAGTGAAGTTTTTATTTTTTTGAGGAATTTTCTGGTTTAATGTGATCATGGTGTTGTGGTTGTTTATGATGGTTGATAATGAGGGGTTATGACTCTAGTGAGTGTGAATTGTGGTTAAATGCAATCAATTTTGGATTTGGTGTGAAAAATGGAAAGTTAGGGTTCATAAAATCCCAATTCTGTCCGGTTTTAGATCACTGGGTCAGAGGCCGAATTAGACTTTGCTCAAAACATGAAAGTTGTAGGTATTGATGTGTTTGAGGTGCCTGTAAAATTTCAGGTCATTCGGATGAGTGTCGAATGAGTTATGCCGTTTTTTCTGTAGCTGTTCTGTTTTGATCAGAATGCGAAAACTGCGATAGTAATTGGCCCTTTTCACTGGAATTGGTTTGGATTTTGAAGTTGGTGTCTTCTGATGAAATGTAGCTGGATGTCTTAGCTAACTTATGCCTTTGGAATTTCGGCATTTGGACTTGTATGGACTGAGATATACCGATTACAGTTTTCTGTGTTTTGCAAACCTGTTTTGGTGATTCGGGTTTAGTGTTTGGCATTTTTGACCTAGTTGGGCCAGGAACTGGATTGAGTGACCTTCTACATTGTTGTAGCCCTGTTTCATAGCTTCGAAACGGTGGGTCTTGCACCCCCATCCGATAACCGTAGTGAAAGTGGTGTCATTACCGCATTATGAGGTCAAATACGTTTTTTTTGTTAAGGCCTAAGTTAAAGCCATTTCTTAATTTCTGGTTACCTATGATGCTTATATATGCATATGAAACCTTATTGGGGTTGTGGTTGGCATTGGTTTATGACTCGTTATCGAGTCTCTTTTAGGGCTTGCTTTCATTTCGGTTGTTTCCTAGTTAACTTTTGTACTTGTACCACTTTGAGCCTAGTGAACGGCTTTTGGGAAATGAGATGAATTTTGTGTGAGATGTTGGGACTGATTTGAGGATAGAATGAAGCCTTAATGGCTGGAAAAGTAAGAAATTTAGGGGAAGTGCTGCCCGATTTTCTAGGCCGTTTGGTTCCTTTAAGTTGGGTTTGCCTTTTGGTAGAATGAAAGGCTTTTGGGTTGTTTGCGCCTAGGTCTTCATGCTACCTTTTCGTTTCCAAGAAAATCATGTTTTGCACCCTTGCATTAGTAATTATTTGGCGAGGCATACGACTAGTAGTCGAGCCTCACATGTGCATTCTGTTTACTCGATTCTGGAAGTAAAACCTTCAATTGGTTTATTTTGATTATTTTAGGGTTTCTTGGCGATTAAGGCCAATCTGAAGTGAAAACTTTTGAAGTTGAGCCGGTGAGTGTACCACTCCCCTCCATTGCTGTTTAACTTGATTTTTGCTCTGCAATCTGTTTAATTGTTGGAGACGAGGGTGTACTTTATCACACTCGTTCTCTTGTCTGTCCATATGCCAATTTTGAGTGCCTATCTGAATCTGTTATCTGTGTCTGCATCTGTTCGGATTTCTATGACCTATGAGCTCAATCCTGTGGCTAAGTTATTCGAGTCGGGCCGGCAAGGGCCTGGACGATTAGATAACGAACCACGGTAGTCTGTTCGGGAATTTTGGGTATTGAGACCCTTGATTCCAGGTATACTCGAGTATTACCATTTCTGTTCGGTTACGGTGAGCGGGCCCGGTAAAGGGGTGTTTGGTGGACGGAATTCGGTGTAAAGAGGGGTCTACGGACGCATTGGTTCTATATACGTTGACGGAGAGTCAACCGATTTGGATCAAGTACGGCGCTGGAAATTTGGCTCCTGAGAGCCACCCGTATCCTTCTGATTTGAATCCTTGGTTCCTTTGCTTTACATCTAGCATGTGTATCTGATTTTGTAAAATGTGAAATGCCATGATTTTTCTGCTATATGTTTGGTACCTCATTGAGCGCAAGCTCACCCCTTTCTGTTCCTTTTGTTTTCCTTACAGGAAAATAAACCCTTTTGGTCTGGATTTGACAAATGGCTGCCAAATTGAGCTAGTCGAACATATCTTTTGTATAGCTCATGTATTAAAACCCTAAGTGTACTTTTGGGGTGTTTTCTCTTTTGATTTGGCAAACCATGTGTATATATTAACTTTTGAAAACTTTTGTATGTCATTTTGATTTGTAAACGCTAAAGTTCAGATGTGAATGTTTGTTAGCTATTTCGGTTGGGTTCTGACGGGTCGGTTACTATTCATGGCCGACTCCGGATTTCATTTTTTTTATTTTGGGTTATTTTACCATTTTGACTTGTTTACGCTCGTTTGTAAGTTCCGGATCGCTATAGATAGTTCTGGTCTGCATCGTTAGTCCTGGCGAGAGCTGGGCAGGCAGTCCGCTCACCCCTTTGGTTCGCCTTAGGGGAAAGTGGGGCTGTTACAGCAGCCATCGCATATCATTTCATTTCATTCAACCATTCAATACATTTCACTCATTCATTGCATTTCAATCAATTCAATCATTTTGAATCAATTCAATCATTATTCATTCAAATGAGAATGAGTACGGTAAGGTACACACTCGACTCAATATTTTCAAAATCTCCAATTACTAATAACAATTAAACACGTAACAAGTTCACATACACTTGACACTCACCTATGAAAATAAAAGAGTGTGTTGCACAATTCAAGTACTTAAGCATCCATTGTGAGGTCCTCTCGAAGGTCCCCTTGAATGCCTGAGCAAACAATAGTTATCTATTACATACTATTACTTAAAACCCCAACTATCAAAGAAGATTGCACACTTATACAATCTTAGAGAATATCATGAAAATGAGCCTTAATTATTCAAAATTCAAGGTTCGAAGGTGGTGCTTAATAACACAAGAAAAAACTGATTTCCTTCATGAAGACAAGTCCAAAATGGTCAATTAGTATTGGAGGATAGGGAAGAGTCTCCAAAAACTCAATTCTCGTCAAGTTTGAAAATTTCAGATTTGAGGTGCATTTTTTGAAAAATCGTATCTCACTCTTCATAGGTCCAAAATCAGAAAACTTGGTACCGTTGGAAACTAGAAGTTACTGACTTGCACTTCCAAGACAGATTCGCGGTTGGTTTTTGGTAAACTTTGAAAATTCGGCAAAATTCACAGAATGTGAAATAGCCTCTCAAATTTGAAAATCAATTATAGTTACGATCAAAGTTTAAAACACAATAAATAGAACAAGAATCGGAGTTTTGAGCGCCAAGATATAGTAGCTCAAAGTTGGCCAAAAATCGAGACTGTTATGCAATTTTCCAGATTTGGAAGTTTAACTTTGGCAACTTATTCGCACATCAAAACAGCTTTGGAACGACACTAAAATTGGTACTATTCAACTCCCATATGAGGATTACCCCTCTACCAAATTTCATTTGAAAATTCATAAGGGAAGGTAGTTAACTAAACTACCAAAGTTCAAAGGAATCCGAAGACAAATCTGTCTTCAAAATTCCGTTTTCTGTTTTCAAACATTTGGCCAATGAAATCATCTCAAACATGGTTCATTTATGAAGAAAAGTTCTAAGAAATATCCAAGATACATTTGGTAGGTGATTAACACCAAAAGTTTCAAAGTAACAAGTCCCAATTCGAGCTAAACCATCGGCTAGCCCAAAATTAGGGTTTTCTATCTCTGGTGCAGGTCTGTAATTTGGACATAACTCAATCAATTCAACTTGGAATTGGCCATAGTTAGTGGCGTTGGAAACTACATTCATAGGGATACAATTTCTCAAAAGAAATTGTTTTGAAATTCTGTTCATAACTAGCTCAAATTCAAGTAACAAGTCACAGAACATTACAGGTTCTCTAGCACAGCAGTATGGTTCACTCAATTCAAATCAGGGGATGCATTTTATACCTTTAGAAAACTGGGAGTGTCTAGTTTCAAATGCCATAAATGGTACTCAATTTTGACATCGGAGAAAAGAGTTATGATCGTTTAAAGTTTGCTGCCAGAGTACCTCTGTACATGTTTTCCAGGTTTGAAGGATTTTCGAAAATGCAACTTTTACCCAGCCAAATCAAGTGATTTTTGGTGGAAACTTTCCACACAACCTATACAACATATATACATCAAAATCAAGACAATTTGATTACAAAAAAATTGAACTAAGGCCGCGGCAAGAACAGGGCAGATTCGGCCCCTTCCTCCCTTTGGTTTCCTTTGATTTTTCTTTCCACTTTTCAACCTAAATCCACTAGTTTAACACTTAATCAATACAAAGAACATCCAAAATCATCATATCAGTCCAACAATCCATTGTGGGAGTTCATAGAGCCCACTCACATGATTTTCAACCAACCAAAGTTATCCACATGAAGCAACAAGCTTCCAAGTCCAATCTAACTTACAAAAATCAAATTTAGAAGGTTAGATCATTCACTACCTCTTGGGTGTTGAAACTCAGAAATTTTGGTCACCTTGAAGTTCCAAGAAAACCATGAGAATGAAGCCCTCTTCCTAGTCCAAGATAGTCTCCAAGTTGTTTTGAGTTTGTACGGTAAATTTGAAGTGAAATGGTGCAAGAAATTGCAGTGAGATGATGAAGGTTTTTGGTTCTTCTTCTCCTTGGAGTGACCAGCTGCTTTGAGAGAGTGAGAGCGAGTGAAAATCTGATAATGAGGTTTCTCATGGAAGCTTGGTGGTTGGTGGCCTTTGTGCACAAAAGTCAACTCTCCAATAGTGCGCGTACGCGGGCATTTCGTGCCCGTTTCCTCTAGGGTTTGTTTTACTTGTGCACTAAACTTCTAATGCACTTCCTTAAGCATTATAATTATTCACTCTTAGTAGTTTAGATTAAGTTTCTTAAATCTCCACTTATCCGTTCCGGTTCGATTTACGCGAGTTTCCGATTCGCGCGCGATAAAGTGAAACTTAAAAGAAATTCTTGTAACGATAATAGAAGTAACTAATATTAGAGTAATTAATCATAAAAATAGTTATCTTAGAAATAAACCATGAGTACTCACACATTGATTTGTCAAGTCTCCAATTTGCCGTGCGGTGTGATTTTTCGAAAACCTTCGACGCGAACACGGGGTAACTTAATTAAAACTCATTCCCCTTTACTTCCTCAATTAATTTTTCTCAATCTACTATTGATCGTTCTTAATTCTCCAAGGTAATTGTGCTCTTGGCTAAAATATCGCCTCGAAACACGTATACTTGTTATTCCTCACTTAAACGAACTTTTGAAAAATTAAATTTGCTAACGGGACGTTTTAAAAACATAAGAGAGACATTGTTCCATACGAATGGACTTAAAATGGTTGAAATAAATTATTCAGAGAAAACGGGTGAATAAATATTTAAATAAACCAATAATATTCGATAAAAATAAGAAGATTTTTCGGGTCCTCACAGATTTTCTTGCTAAATCATTGAAATAATGCTCAAAGAGAACTCAAAGGCTGTTTTCAATTCAAGTCATGGTAAGTAATCTCAATTTCAAAATAAAGTATCATATATACTTTCCACACGAAAATTGGGAAAAGGGGGAAATGGTTTCATCTCTCCAAACTTTTAGTCCTACACCCAAGTTTTAGAATATAAGGAGCGTTCACATTTTCTAAACTAATAGAGTCTGAATTCATCAAAACTCCACTCATTTCTATCATAAATGTTAAAGCTAAAGGTTCCATGTTTCGTGTATAAACTGGTGAATTTCTCCAAGAATTACTCTAGTTAGAACGCTCCATTTTTAGAGTTCAATCTCATGGAAATCAAGGGCATAAGACTAGGGGTTGAAATTCATTTCTCAAGTATGAAATGAGGTGCCATTAACCAATAAAGTTAGGCAACCAAAAAAAAGCATCAAGAGAAGTTTAATCCTTTGGGAACAAGATTCAAAGTGAAGGTCTAAAGTTCAAAGAGACCTTGTATCCATCCATGAAATCAAACTTAAAACAGGCTAACAATTTCAAAGGAAAGTGGAAAGTTCTTAAAAGAGTATTTTGTTTGAAACCAGAAAATTCCAGCTTTGTGTGACACAACTTGGGAAATCATATCTCGAGTTCTGTAAGTCCAAAAATTGGAAACTTTATATCATTGGAAACTAGATTCAATGTACTAAAACTCTCTAGAAGACACATTTTCCAGATTCAAATCTGAGATCATTCAAATTTTAGCTCCAACTCACTGTTCCAGCAAGAACAGAGCAAAACAGTCTTACATTTTTAGTAAACTTTGGAAATTTAGCAAAATTCCTAGAAATAGAATTAGCCCTTGAATTTGTGCCACTGAAAGAACTCCAAGTCTAGTTCCAAACGCAATAAATGGAATTCAATTTGGACCTTCCTACTCCAAGATACAACAGATTTAGGAAAGCTGATTTTTAGAACCTGGTTCACAGTATTTCCAGTTTTCGAGCACTTGACACAGTTTCAAAATCTGGTCATAACTAAAGCTACACAACTCAAAATTTAGTGTAGTTTGTAGCGTTGAAAACTAGATCCAAAATTCTAAAAATCACTAGAAGGAACTGTTTTAAAATTCATTTGGCAAAATAAGTGAAAACGAGTTACAAACTGCTGCTATACTTGTTTCTCGGATGAAAACAGTGAGAAAAATCAGTCAATTTTGCCGGTTCACTACGACCCATAGAAAACGAACTAGAATGTGCATTTTATGCCATCGAAAAGCCCTCGGAGTCTAGTTTCATATGCCATAAATAGCACTTGACTTTGACTCCTAGATGACAAGTTTTGGGCTGAAATGTACACATTGGTTTGGTATCCTGGTCAGCAATTTTCCAGATTTTCTTCCTCACTTTAACCCAACTTTCACTAAACCAAATGAAATGCTTTTAAGGAGATAATTTACACACATTAACACCAACATATAACAACCATTTTGGCATCAAAATGACCACAAAATTCGAAATTGAAATCAAGGAAATAACCAGCAGAAATTCGGACAGCATGCTCCTTTTTCTCTCTTCAACTTTTCTTTTCAACTCTCAACCAAAACCAAGTTACCATAACTCATCAAAACAGCAACTAAACAAGCAATTCCTCAAGGACACTACCTAAGAAGCCACCTCAAGTCATCTACCTAGAGTCAAGGTTCAATGAACCCATCAACAACCCAATCTTAGCTAATTAAAACTAACTAAACTAACCATAATTTGGAGGAAAAAAAAATGAGAGCTTTGGAGTGTTACCTTACTTCCAAGAGATGAAGACCAAACCACTAGTGTTTATGCTCTAAACCACTAGGGTTCCTTCCTCCTTCAAGTCTCCCTTCAAGCTTGAGTCATATTCAATGGAAGTGAGCAAGATTGGAGTGTGTTTTTGGAGCAAAAGTGGAAGAGAAGCTAGCTGAAATTTTGGTAAGGAAATGGGAAGGGATGGCCGGCCAAAGAGGAGAAGGAAGAAAGGGTTTGTGTGGGTTGTTGGTGAAGTGATGGAATGACAAGGAAGAAATGACATAAAGGTGCTTTGGTGCAAAAAGTCAACAAATGAATAGTGGGCCATTAGTGCTCTTAATTGAGCTTAAATCAACTCACTCACCTCTAATCACTCAATTAACTTTTCTTAGTCTACTATTGATCACCCTTAATTCTCTAAGACCACTGTGCTCTCGGATCGAATTTTGTATCGAAAAATGTGTATTCACTATTTCTCACTAAACGAGCCATAGAAAAATTAAATTCACTAGCAAACGTTTTAAAAGTATAAAATGAGACAGTGTTCCATGCAAATGCAATTAAAATGGATGAAATAAATTAATTGAAGTAAACGAATAAATAAATAATTAAATAAGCCATTAAATAAAATATAAGTAAGTAAAATGAAATTCAGGTCCTCACATAATGACTTATACACAAAGGGATCTTCCGATGCAATGAGAGATGTCGATGATGGCGACGATCTTGCGATGGAATTAAAAGTCCTCCCAATGGCTAAGAGGGGATCCGGCGAGGATAAACTTGAAGCGAAGGGAGGCGGAAGGGGAATCCCAGGGCTGGTCGAAGAAGGGAATCCTATGATGCTGGGTGTAGAATAGAAGGAGCAGATAGAGGAGAGGGAGGTAGTGTGGCGGTGGAGGAGGAGCGAACGGATATAAAAACACAAAAACAAAAAGACGAAAAAACAAAAAAAAAAGAAAGAGAAGAAGAAACAGTAAAAAAGAAACGGTGAGAAGACAAATGCAACGTGCAATGAGGGATGCAAGGGCTAGAAGGGGATCTGGCGAGGCTGAACTTCAAGCGGAGGGAGGCAGAGGGGGGAATCCTAGGGCTGATGGGAGAAATTGGACTTGTGATGCTGGGCAGAGAAGGAGCTGATAGAGGAGAGGGAGACGGTATGCCGATGGAGGAAGAGTGAACAGACTGAGGATGTGTCTAACCCTATAGAAAAGAAGAGAGAAGAAAATATAGAAAACGGAATAGATGGAAGAAGAGAAGAGAAAATGGGATAGATGGAGAATGTGTCTGACCCGCGCAACGCACCAAACAAACAAAAAAATGAGGCTTACGTGAGGACGACGAAATCACGTGCAGAACGACCAAAGCTTTGGCTCTTTTATTACTTATGTAGAAAACATTAGGCAATGCTTTTGAAAATGTAGGATATGACCGAACCCATACAGGCTGCTTATGTATCCCACAATAGGAATCAAGTCACATGTAGTTTAAATGCAAACTAAGCTATGCTAAAGTAAGTATATGAACTTGTTAGGGATGCATGTAGAAAATGAATAACACGACTAAACCCTCAGAACTTCTAGATAAGCTAAAAATTTGCGGTGGGACACAATTATTACATCAATAATAAAGAAAAGTTAAGAGAGTTCCTGGAGGAACAAGGTGACAACTCCAACATTTTAAAGGTGAAAGTGCACAGTGGAACGCAGTTACGACTCCAATCATTTTAAAGGAAAGGGTCTGCGGAGAAACGTAGTTATGACTCTGATATTTGAAAGGTAAAGGTGTGCGGAGGAATGCAGTTACGACTCCAACATTTTAAAGGTAAAGAGTGTGCATGGGAACTCAATTATGGCTCCCAAATTTTAAAGGTAAAGAGTGCACGAAGGAATGCATTTATGACTCTAACATTTTAATGGTAAAGGTGCATAGAAAAATGCAGTTACAACTCCAACATTTAAAAAAGAGAGTGCGCAGAGAAACATAGTTATGACTCCAACATTTTAAAGGAGAATGTGCAGGGAAATATAGTTATGACTCCAACATTTAAAGAAGAGAGTGCATGGAGGAATGTAGTTACGACTTCAACATTTTAAAGGTAAAGGTGCTCAGAGGAATGTGGTTACGACTCCAACATTTTAAACGTAAAGAGTGTGTGAAAGAATACGGTTACAACTCCAACATTTAAAGAATGAAGTGCATGGAGGAATGCGGTTATGACTCCAACATTTTAAGGGTAAAGAGTGTGCAGAGGAACGGGGTTATGTCTCCAACATTTTAAAGGTAAAAGTGCACAGAGGAACATGGTTCTGACTTCAACATTTAAAGAAAAGGGTGTGCAGAGGAACGCAGTTGTGACTTGAATATATTAAAGGTAAAGGTACGCAAAGAGACGCAGTTATGACTCCAAAATTTAAAGAAGAGAGAGTGCGGAGGAACGCATTTACGACTTCAACATTTAAAGAAAATGTGAGCGAAGGAACTCAATTATGACTCCAACATTTAAAGCAGAGAGAGAGTGGAAGAATGCAGTTATGACTCCAACATTTAAAGAAGAGAGTGCGCATAGGAACACAGTTATGACTCCAACATTTTAAAGGTAAAGGTGCACGGAAGAACGTAGTTGCAATTCCAACATTTAAAGAAGAGAGAGCGCGGAGGAACGTAGTTATGACTCCAACATTTAAAGAAGAGGTGGAAAATCAAAGTTGATTCTTAACTAAAAGTGTGACCAAGTATTGGTTCTGCATTATTGTGTGAAAGTCTCAAAAATCCTCACTTAATGCTACTAATGGTATGGTGGCATGACTGCACGTACCTCTTAGTGTATAGACTCCACTTACAAGACATAAGTAATACTCATAATTTCATTTGCAAAAGTAGAAATGATAGCAATAAAGAATGTTGCCGCCACTATGTGATCCCTTGAGCCTTGAGAATCTGACAAACATGACTTTTCCTTTTAAGATTTTGCTCTCAAAAATCAATCCACGAAATGCTTTAAACCCTCTTGATTTATCTAGTGTGTGTCAACAATACTCTATTACTCATTCTTGAAACATTAGTCTATAATGCTTCCATTCAATAAACTATGGGGGTTGTCTTTCGGCGAAACCCAATTAAACTAGTGAGACATAATTTTTTAAAAATATTTTCAAGCAATGACACGAGCATGGAATAAAAGAAAATTCATAAAATAATAACAGCCTTTATTAATCTTAGGGATAATTGCAGAAACCTCCCCTAAGGTTTCTGACACTTGCACTGATCTCCCCTGTGATTTGAAAAATTGCACTGACCTCCCCTGAACTTACTAATCCTTTGCAAATTCAGTCCAAACGGGAGTGAAATTAAAATTTTGTACCAGATTTGCCCTTTGTGCTACATATCCAATGAATGACAAAGTACTACAAATCAATTAACAATTAATAAACTTTAAGGGGTTTATGGGCAAATACGCGTTACCTATTTAAAGTACCGGCTCTTTATGGGTATTTTACTTTCAAATATTTAATTTATGATAAATATATCAATGTTTGTAAGTAAAATTCAAAAAGTGTTACAGTAATATTCTTACAAAAAGGAAATCAGTAAGTTATCTATTTAATATAAATTAAATATTTTAAAAAAATGTACTCTCAAATATTTAATTTTTGTTAAATATAAAACCTACCAGTTTCCCTTCTGTAAAAATATTAATGTACCACTTTTTCAATTTTACTTATAAACATTTATGTATTTAACATAAATTAAATGATTCAGAATAAAATGCCCATAAAGAGCCAATACTTTACTCATATAATGGATAAAAGACATAAAGAATTAATACTTTACGGGCCATTTATTTTTTTTAAATATTTAATTTATATTAAATAGATAACCTACCGATTTCCTTTTTATAAGAATATTACTGTAACACTTTTTGAATTTTATTTACAAACATTGATATATTTATCATAAATTAAATGTTTAAAAGTAAAATACCCATAAAGAGTCGGTACTTTAAATAGGTAATGTGTATGTGAGAACCCGTAAATTTCTCAATTTCTAGGCCTTATTTTATTTATTTGCACGCCTTTTATGCATTTTTTTTATTAGGAAAAATTTTTTAAATAATTTTTATGAGTAAATATAGTTTTTAGATAATTTTTCTAGTATCGGTTAGATTTTGAGAAATTAAGAACGTATATCGGACGTGGGACCCGCTAGTGCGGAAAGTTCGGTAAAATTCAGCCAATTAGGTTAAGTTTGGGATACTGGGATTAATTTACTAGGTGCTAAGAGATAATTAGAGGTTGGTATATGGATGAGAGTGGAGAGACAAAAGGATAACCATGTATTAATTAGAGTGACAAGTGTCACTTGGAGAACTAGTTTTACTTTTTGACCACTATTCATTACTTTACCAAATAAATCAAAAATTGATCCAAAAATCCCTCAAAAATTCAAGTTCATGGCCGGCTCTCTCTAGAGAGAAAAGAAGAAAAACCTCTTCAATTTCTTACTTCTAATCTTGCTCAATCTTTCATTCCAACCGGTTAATCTTCAAATTACTCCATAAAACCTCTTAGTTTAGTGGCATTAAGCTTGGTTGTGAAGTGGTTTGGAGGAGCAAGGTACTAAATTGGGTCTTTTCTTGGGTTTGCAAGGGCGTGACGGTGATTAAAAACGCTCTTTGGGCGGAAGTTTACGAAATTCCACTTGCTTGCTTGGAATTTGAATACTTTTGGAAAGGCTATGAATGTTGGTTGCCGAGTTGAGCTTATGTGAATGTAATTTGAATAGCTCCTTTTGGGCAAAACCCTAAATGTATTTTGATCTAATTATCTCCCTTTTGTTTTGTAAATTTACAACGTATGTGTATAACACTGTTTAGCCCCGTTTATGTGTCCTATTTAGTTTGGGAATGTTTTTCCGAGTTATATGACGTGGCACCTACTATTCACCGACGGTTTAGTTTGCGTTTGGCTATTTTACGATTTTGGCTTGTGTAAACGCGTGTTATTTTCCTGAAATGTCTTAGATCGTGTTTGCCTGCACCGTTAGTCCTGGCGAGAGTTGGGCAGGTAGTCCGCTAACCTCTTTGGTTCGCCTTAGGGGGAAGGTGGGGCTGTCACAGTGTATTTGCCCATAAACTACACTTCTTAAAGTTTATTAATTGTTAATTGATTTGTAGTACTTTGTCATTCATTGGACATATAGCACAAAGGGCAAATCTGGTATAAAATTCTAATTTCACTCCCTAAAATAATATTTTAATCATTTGGACTGAATTTGCAAAGGATTAGTAAGTTCAGGGGAGGTCAGTGCAATTGTTCAAACCACAGGAGAGGTCAGTACAAGTGTTAGAAACCTTAGGGGAGGTTTCTGCAATTATCCCTTAATCTTATATACAGTGACTAAAAAACTTTAAATAAATAAACAAATAAACAATTTGATGTTTGAAATGTTGGCCATCGATTAGGGAAAGCCAATTTTGTCCCTTTTGGATATCAACTCTCTAGAGTTCGATACTAGCAGAAGAATGAACAATGCAAGGAGAAGAATCCCAAACGAACACAGTTACCAGCTTTCTAAACTTCAACACTTTAATTTTTATCCAAATCCCTATCTTACCACCTTTTCAAGTTTTCACTAAGGTCACCTCCGCCCCTTTTTCATTTTTTTTAACCTTTTTCTCTATTTTTCTTCTTGTTCTTCCTTTTTTTTCCTTTTTTTTCCTTTTTCTCTTTTTATTAAAGAAGCTCTTTCAGTTTTTACCTTGAGAAATGGATAAAATACCAAGAAAAAGCGAATAATTTTAACCACAGTCTCTATCAAATCAGAGATGTTTCAAGATTGGTGGCATTAGTGAGACAACCCTTCCTTTATAAAAGTTCATGAAGGCATGCTTACATTATTTGATATTTTTTGAGAAATTTTTTCTTAGAAGTAAGAAAAAGGCAGAGGTCGGTAACATTTTAACTTTTTAATGGGGTCAGTGGAGGTATTAAGAAAGGTTAAGAATTGAAAGTAGATCTTATCAGGGGTTTAAAATACTCTTGGGATTTCATTCTTCAAAATTTGCCCTAGTGTAGGGCTGATAAAAACTAAAAAAATTACTCTAATTTAGTTTTTTGCTTGGTTTCACTTTTTATTTTCTTTTCACCAGTGAAGAAAGAATGAAGAAAAGCAACTTTAGATTGGTGCACAAAGTGTCGCGCTAGTGTTTCATACCGCCACTTTCTCTCAAGTTTGATATACTCATGCACTAATCCTCCAAGGTATTTCCTTTAACACTATAATTACCCACTTTTACTAGTCTAATATAAATTTCTCAAATCTCCACTTAGTTGTACTGACACGATTATCGAGAAACTATCGACGAGTGTGCGGTAAAAGCTAAATTGGAACTCACTCACCTTTAATCTCTTTATTAACTTTTCTTAATCTACTATTAATCATTCTCAATTCTCTAAGATTATTGTACTCTCGAATCGAATAGTGTCTCGAAAAAAACGTGTACTGGTTTTTCCTTACTAAATGAGCCTCAAAAAAATTAAATTTGCTAACAGGATGTTTTAAAAATATAAGTGAGACATTGTTCCATGTAAATAGATTTAAAATGGTTGAAATAAATTATTCGGAGAAAACGAGTGAATAAATAATTAAATAATCTAGTAAAATAGAATTAAAAGTAAGTAAAATTCAGGTCCTCACAATCTTGGCTATATCTTGAATTACAATTATCAGATTGAGATAATTATTGAACCATTTTGAAGTTAAGACGCAACTCTACAATTCTTATGAAGACATTGAAATCTAGTTCATTAATTTTCCTAGTCAAAAAGCCAAAATATAATAGAACAAAATTTCTGTCAAAAGCTGAAATAGGGTATTGACCAGTTAGGGGTATTTTACCATTTCTCAGCCTACATAAATCCAAATGAGATGATTTTTGATGCATTGGAAACTTAAGTCAAATTTTTACAGTTCATGTTTTGTGAAACAACTAATTTGGTTTCCATTATCAATAAAATTGCACTTGAATTTGGTCCAAAAATAGAGTAAAGTTGAAATTTGAGTAGAAAGTGCAAAATTGCAAAAGAGGAAGAACTGTGAGGTAGATCCACGAGGTATACCTCATGGATCCACCTCAAGGATCCCTGAGTAACTACTACAAGTTGATTCCACAACTTGCACTTATTTCACACTATTTTGTGGACCAATTTTTCTCATAAAATCTAGCTAGATCCAACTAAACTTGAGTTGGAAAAGTGAAGAACAAATTTATGATCACATTATGAGCAAATTTTTTTCTCTAAAAATATCTATAAATACGCCTTGTATTTCACTAATTTGAGTATCTTGTAGCATCTTTGTAACATATTGTAGCATGGAGAAGTATAGTAGAAGTAGAGGTAGAAGTAGTTTTAGTTCTAGTTTCATATTGTATGTTTAAAAGTCAATTTAAGAGTTTTGAGAGAAAGTGAGAGTACTCATGTATCAAACTTATTTCAGAGATCAATTTGTGAAGGAATTCAAAGATCCAACCTTTAAGATATTGAATAAGAATTCTTCTCCCTAAACTTTTTCTCTTGTTCTTATTTATCACGCTTTGTTACAAGTTTGTTTCATGCTTATATGTTCTTAATATGATGTATAGCTATACTTTTTCATATCCTAGGGTGAAAATGAACTTGTTGTAGTTTTGATTTGAAGTAGTTAGGAAATGATTATGCATTTTCATGATTTGTTAATTTGAGAACTTGTATTTATGCTTTATAGTAGTTTGACCATCAACTATGATGATTTGATAATTGTTGAGAAATGAAAGTTACCTTCAATAGATCTAAGTTCTTAAACATTAGCCTTATTTCATGAAAATAGTGAATAGTGGTTGGTTGGATTCATGCAATAACTTCATGGAACTTATTTAACTTGTTTCTTACCTTTTCTCTATGAAAATAGGTGAAAGATGATTCAAGCAGTTAAAGAAATTGGTGAAAGCAATTTTTAGAGAAATTGGCAAAAGCAATTTTTAGAGAAATTAGCCAAGGTGGTTTCTCTTAAAAATGTCCATTGGCAAAAGCGATGACATACAGTTGGAAGTTATTCCTTGACAATTAATGGAAGCATAAGCATAATCACCTTAACTACCTTCTAAATGCCGCGCCCCATTTTTTACTAAGAAAAATAAAAGACGAGTTTCGAAAAATGGCTTTTGATTCAATTTTTGATTGAAAAAATGAATTTTTTGATTTAAAAAGAAAATGAAAAAACATGGGTCTAAATGGGACTTGAAAATGCGACGATTTGACCCAAAATATAGTTTAAAAGGGGTTTTTTGAATGAAAAATGGAGTCACCACTTGGTATAGAGTTAAGGTATATCAAGTCATCTAAAAAATGAATTTTTTAAAAAAAAAGTAGAAAACCCTTTTTTAAACAACTCCAAGTCTACCAAAATCAGAGAAAAAGATTCGGGAGTCACATTTAAAGAAAGGGAAGGCAAGGATAAAAATCCAAGGCACCCTTTCAACCTAGCCAAGGCTAGTTGCACAATTTAGTCAAAGATTTTCTTATTTTACCCTTAAGATTTATCACATTTGGATGTACTATATGAATGCATACCCTAGACCTAGGAGAGTGTCGGGGGGTCAAAATGTTTCTTCAAAGCTTACTTGGTAACAATCACATTAATTGTGACGCCCAATGCGGACTCTTTGGAGAGGTCACGAATATGCAAGTCATGAGACTCGAAAGAAAGAAAAGGAAAATAAGAGTAATTATACAAATATACGTGGCCTAAAGGAATGCATCATGTCGGGTACGGGTGAACTAACGTTCGTGACTTTCAATGTTCCCTTCAATAGAGGGAATACGAGTGTGCTAAGGCTAGAAAAGTCAAACTCGTCCATATCCCATATCCAAGGGGTTTCCCCTAATCTAATCAAGCAAATGACCCTATTGATTAGAATGAAAATGCAAAGTCCTAAAATTGTATTTCAATTGTGGGAAAGGGGGTGAAGGCTCATGTAAAAATGTAAAACTAAAAAGGAAAAATGAATGAAGATGTAATGAAGGCATGCAAGTATGTGCTAGCGTGGGAGACAGCCCTATTGGGTCTAGCATTGGACTAGCCCTTATTTCTACTTCCTCACTAGCATTGGACTAGTGAGAAATCGGACAAGGAAACCACAACTAGCATTGGACTAATGTGGTATCGAGAATTGGATCACAACTAGCGTTGGACTAGTGTGATAACACGTCACATATCAATTATAACTAAATTAATCATGTAAAGTCTAATGAAAGCATGTAAACACATAATATCACATAAACACATAACACATAATTATAATATCTAGATGCAAGACCCTAAGAAAGCGGTAACACATAGCACGTAAGCATGCAAATCACACAAGCAAATAAACCCTAACTATTACATTTGAAGGGGCCTACTACAATCTAAAGGGGGAATGAATTAAATAAAATGATATAATAACCTAACTATTACAATTATGGCATTTAATTGCCTTTCAAATGATCAAAATTGAACTAAAAAATATATATATATATATATATACCAATCTAAAGCCAATAAAGCGAATGAATAAATAAATGAAATAAATAAATAAATAAATAAATAAATAAGAAACATGCAAGAGGTATGCAATTAAACACACAAAGTCACATAGGGCACGTAGAGTCAAACAAGGTCAAATAAAGTGAGAAATAAGGGATAGGATGTACCTCCCTGGAGTTGGGGCCCTAATGAAGTGAAACTACACGTTTACCCTCCAAAAATAAAGAAAAGGTCAAGGCATCATTTTAATTAACAAAGAATAAATGAAATTGAATCAATAAAAACGTTTAACATCTAAATAGCTCATATTCACCAAATGAGGACCCAATTGAAAGGAAAAAGAAAGTTTGAGGGGTCCTATTGATGGATTTTTCAATTGCTTGGGCCATAGTGAAACAAAGGGAGACTTGGGGGGCCAAAGTGCAATTTTTAGAGAGTTATTTCATGCAATTTTCATGCAAGCTACGAAGAACTTCGCTTCTGCAATTTTTCAACTAAATTTTCCTGCAATTGTTGTATTCAATCTAATGCAATCTTTCCATTCAAACCCAGCTAATATCTCAAACAGATATCCAAGCCTCAATCCCGATCAACGAACTCACAAAACTCAACGTCCAAACAAACCAAGAAAGAAAAGGAAAAAACTTAGGATGGGAACATGTTATTTCTGGAAAATTTTCTGCTATTGCTGCCATGAACAACAAAGCATTATTCTTTGATCAAAAAACACAAGCACAATCCATCTAAATATGATAAAACGTGCACTAAACATTCAATAAAAGAAAATCAGCAACCAATGGCCACCCACAGCATCAGAACATGCATTTGTTTCTAGGTCCCCAACAAGAAAGGTCTAAACTTGGCTTTGTTAGAAAAATGTTCACAGCATCCTAAACAATCAGCAAATAAAAACAAGACCAATAAACAAGCAACCAAAGAGGGAAAAAAAACTGATTTTTTTTCGCTCGTACTACTGCATCGAATCGAATCTTAAGTTTGTTGCAGCGAATTTTGTGCTCGACGCTCAGCCTAAGGCAAACTAATGTGCTCGACGCTCAGCCTAAGGCAAACTAAAACTCAGGCAATAGGATCAGCACGTGTTTTTCATACTATTTTAGTAGAAAATTCTTGAGTTTAAACACCAAACAAACGGACCAAAAGGGGCATACGAGAATCTGGAACATTTCTGCCACTATTGCTGTTTTTTGTTGTCCTGTTCACAAGTTCCACAGACCAGATCTTATATTGATGAAAAACAGCTTGCTACCTATACCCTTCATTTTCGAAACCCAACGCTAACAACACAGAAACGGAAATCAGCAGCAGATAACACTCAACAAACCCACTCAACTCTATGCTCGTGAATTCAACCTTAGCTATCAGTACGCGGGCTCTGGCCAAATTCGGACTGGCCAGAGTTCCTTTTGAAAGCATTTAGACTGACTCTTTCAGCTCAAGCTTGTCACTTTAAGGCAATTTATCGAACAACCAACAAGCATGAGAGAATTTGATAATGCATAAACGAAAGAAAGACAGGGAAATGTTACCTTCGCTTCTTTTGGTAGCAAAACAGCGCTCGAGTGGCGGAGCGATGGGCTTCAACACGGGTCAAGCGAAGCTGGGAACCGTTTCACCTGCTGCTGTGGCTGCCTTCCAGATTCTGCACTACCTCCCTCCTTGCTTCTTCCTGGGCCGAAAGCTTTTCCTCCTCTTCTCTCGGTCTCTTTCTCTCACCCTCTTCTCGATATCTTTCCCTCACCCTTGTTTTTCCTTTTCTTTCTTTCTCTCGGTTTCTTACTGCCTGTCTCCGCCGCCACTCTATTTCTCCTCTTTTCTATCAGACTTCAGCCGCCTCCCCCCACCTCCTTTCCCTCGGTTGCTTTCTCCCCTCTTTTATACCAGCAACTTACTCCCGAAACCTAACATCTAAGGCACACAAATAAACTCCATTTTTTGCACCTTTTTACAACCTTAGATCTTCATGATTTATGACAAACCTTGGATCAAGCTAGGGATTTTTGTTGGAACCAATCAGACGGAGGAGAAAAATGAAGTGAATAATGAAACTGGAATTTCCTTCGCCGCTTTGTACCCTGTGTTTGTAAAAAATGAAAGCAAGGGCTCGGATCCTGTGTGGCTCACACCCGTGTGAGCTTGCTTCACTTTTTTTTCAATTTAATTTAGAAAATAAACAATAAACTTTCATAAAAATTAAATCTAAAAGAAATAAGGCATATATATATTTTTGTGAAGAATTTTCCTTTTCCGACAAATCTTAATACTAAAAAATCTTAAAATAAAATTAAACGACTAAATGAGCGAGAATGAATATAGGAATAAAATAAAAATAATAAAATAAAATAAAATAAATAATAATAATCTAGTATGCTAAAAAAAATGCCTAAAAACAAAAAAAAAGAAAAAAAATCATGAGATTAATAAATAAAAATAGATAATAATTATCACTAAAAAAATAAAATAATTTAAAAATTTGGTATCTACAACTTGCCTCTCTTTGTCTGAGTTTCGAAGAAACTCGAGACAAAGACGTAGACACCAAATACTCACCTGTGTTATTCGGCTGCAAACTACTCGAACAACTGATGCTCTTGAAATGAGGACTGACCCCTTTAACAAAACTTTAAAATGGGACTAACCCAGACGAGAAGCTTAAAACGGGACTGACCCGAACACCGAAAATTTAATCATAGTACTGACTCGAACAAGAAAATTTAAAAATGAAATGCTCACTAGTGGGACTGACCCACGGCTAGTGGCAGTGAAAATGAAATGTTGGTATGTACAAAGAAACTGTATAAGATTTGTTTGGAAAATTATCCAAATATTTGCTCCAGTGTGATGAATCGGTTAGTGGGATCAAACCCAAGCTTGCCATGGTAATTGGTCAGTGGGATAACACCCGAGCCTGCGTTGATAATCCGTCGGTCAATGGGATTAAACCCGAGCATGCCGAAACTTGGTCAATTGGTCAGTGGGATCAACACCCGAGCCTGCTGAAATTTGGTTAATTGGTCAGTGGGATCAACACTCGAGCCTGGGGATCAACACTCGAGCGTGCCATCCCTTGGTCAGTGGGATCAATACCCGAGCCTGCCTTCACTTGGTTAGTGGGAAAAATATCTCAACCAACCGTACTATTGATCAGTGGGATAACAACCCGAGTCTACCATAGCATCGGCCAGTGGATAATATCCGAACTGCCTTCAATTGGTCAGTGGGATGCATACCAGAGCCTGCCGATATTGTTTTAATTGGTCAGTGGAATCAATGCTCGTGCCTGCTTTCAATTGGTCAGTAGGACCCATACCCGAGTCTGCCTTCAATTGGTCAGTGGGATCCATACCCGAACCTGCCGACATTGTTTTAATTGGCCAGTGGGATCAACACCCGAGCCTGCCTTCAATTGGTCAGTGGGATCCATATCCGAGCCTGCCGACATGGTTTTAATTGGCCAGTGGGATCAATATCCGAGCCTGCTTTGACAATTGGTCAGTGGGATGAGACCCGAACCTGTCTTGATAATCGGTCAGTGGGATGAGACCCGAACCTGCCGTGAGAATCTGTCAGTGGGATAACACCCGAGCCTGCCTTAAGAATCTTTCAACAAGAAATTAAATTTGATTTGTCAAGAAACAAGAAATTAAATTTGATTTTCTAAGAAACAAAAATTTGAACTTGATTTTTTTATTTTTGACTTTTTGAATTTTCTGATTTTTTTGATTTTTTTGATTTTTTTGATTTTTTTGATTTTTTTGATTTTTTTTATTTTGATTTTTTTTCGAGAGAATCTTTTCAAAAAACATTTTGGTCCAGCGTAGGGCCCTTTTTTTTTCTTTCTTCTCTTTCTGCGGTATCGGCCTTCCACATCACTAGATGTTTTTTCGTCGATTTCAGCCATGGATACCTGCACAGGGGGCTTACCAAAGTACAATATGCACTAATGTTTTTTTTTATTTGATTGATTTTTTTTCTTCTGCATTGATGCACAGTATGATTGATTCAAAAATATCTTATTTGACTCTTTGGACGAAATCCACAAATGTGTTACAAGAATTTGCCCCAGTGTGGGCCTATTTTGCAAAATCTCACAAATAAAAGAATTTGTCCCAGTGTAGGTCCATTTGATTGAAAAATTTTATTTTGATGATTCTCCATTTATCAAAGTAAGAAATTGTGTTTCCTAGAATCTTAGGAAGTAATCACATACCCACCTATAATGTGAAAAAAATAAAATCCTTGCCTAAACTCATATAGCAAATTTCATGATGGATTTCTCAAAATAATATCAAATTATAAAAGATTTCTTCCTCACTTTAGCATCAATGCTTTAGGCAATGGGTCACCGCTTTTTGTTAACTCATCTTTCAGGACCAATTAAGTCGGTATTATTTCTGATTTTGCAGTGACTAAGAAAAATGGGAGGTTAGGATCTGTCTTATTCTTGTGCCCAATGGTATGTAATCCATTCCATATCACATCTTAGTGAAAGCAAATAGTTTGTCACCCCTATTTCTTAAGAAAATTTAGTCACATATAAGTTTTTTAGGCATGTAACATGTGGGCAGAAACGATAGCTGAACATGTGGAAACAGGTTATAGGCATAAGATCACAAATGATTGATGGATTCCTTAGAAGTATAATCCTCACTTCGAGTTGTCATGAAGGGTAAGTCAACGATGGATTTTATGAGCTTGTAATGTGGCTTGAAAACGATAGTTAAAGAATAAGACTTTCAAGGACGTTGCACCGAAAATCGCATTTTTTCAAAATTGCCCCTATTTTAAACTAGAAAAATCTTGGACTTCGTTTGACTTTTATCATTACTTAACGGGGACTTTCAGCATCGAAATTTTTTGCATTTCTTTTGCATTCATTTTGCTTGCCTTTTCTTTTCTTTTCAAATGTGCCCTTGCGGATTTTCACATGATGAGCAGTGTCAGCCTCATCTAATCAATTCAGAAATACATCTAAAAAATTTCTCGGCATCAGTATATGAGCATCACTTGCCAATTAATTTAGAAAATTTCTCGACAGAGATATTGCAAAGAACAGAAGTCAGGGCTTCCGGCTTTTGTAATGAGGTCAGGTGGGGTGTTTAGAAAGGTTAAGGCTTGAAAGCGGATTTCAAAAGCGTTTGAATGATCTGAGATCGCATTATTACGCCAACCCTATTTTAGGGTTAAATCAGAACTTGCCCCAGTTTATTCTCAATTGAGGCTCTTTTCTCTTTCATTTTGTTCTCTTTTTCGGCCTTCTGCCATTCTTTTGAACTTTTCCAAAAATATGCCCTAGTTTATGCTCAACTGAGGTTCTCTTTTCTTTTTTTTTTCTTCTTTTGATTTTGTTGCTTTATCACTTTTCACCTCTTGGGACTTTTCTTTCTTTTTCAACTCAAATTTGCCCCAGTGTGGGGTTTGCAATTCTCAGGGGTTGCCAAACGAAATATTTTATTCTGAAGGCTCAAAAGGGATAACTAGGGATAGAATATTTGATTGGAAAAGAAGAGGGCCTGATTTTTCATTCCGTTCCTTACATTAATTCTGAAAGGAAACTTTCATTAATGCGAAATTTATTGCATGTATCTGAATTAATTCACTGAGAAAGACCCTTGTTCATCCATATCCGTGAAACATAGGGGATCCGTCAGACAAAACTCTTCCTTTTTCTCTTTTTTTTTTCCTTTCTTCTTTTCAAAATTGAAGCCCAGATATCGATGGTAGAATCAAATTTTCCCCATTTGGTGATTCCCTCTTTTCTTTTAATTTTAGCATTTTTGCCTTTTTCTCCTTTTGGAAAATTCTCCAATCTCCTTCCCCAATGTGGGGTGCGATCGTAAATGCTTTTGAAAAGAAACACCCATTTTAGCTCAAATGAGGATGCAAGGGATAAATAGTGTTTAGGTTGTAGAAACGATGGCCAAAGTATCATTCTTACACCTCATGACAACCAAAGTAACGAAATGGTCATTGAAAATCCACTCCCTTTTTGATATCTAAGAATTTTTCAATGTAGGGTAGTGATCATTAAGGCTCTTATTTGAAACGAAATTATTCTTTTAAAGGTTCAAATAGGAAAGCAAATGATAAAAATCTGTATGGGTAGAGAAACGAACGCTCGAAATATCATTCCAAATTTTCAAAAAAAACAAGAATAACGCACATTTTGCTTTCACTTAGATGTGAATTGAATATAATTAGACACAGTGGGCATTTTTCAAGCAAAGATTGCCCCAATTTGCAATTTATTTTGGGGTTAAGTGAAGGAGAAAAGATATCTCATTGGGTTTTTTGAGTGACCGCTCACTTTTTTTTTTTTTTTTTTTTTACTCTGAGCACTCTTATTGTATAGTTCGGATCACCAATCTAGTGTACGTAAGGATTTTAGAAAGCATACACTTGTGAATTTTCAGGCTGGAGGTTGAGGAAATCTCAATTTAGTTTTATTTCTTAAAATTCATCATGAAATCTCCAATGAGCAAAAATAAAGAATAAAATGTACATGAATATACACAAAACAATAATTGTCCAAAAACTTTCTTGCTGAAAAAGTTTAAAACAAAATTTCTCGTTCAATTATAGTACAAATGAGAAGAGAAAACTTTCTAAAGAGCTCCACTTATATGCATTCTTTTGTCTCCTTTTCTTTTGGGACAAAATGTATTAACAAGTCAAATATACAGAATTTTCTGTGAAAAATAATTATGAACTCTCTTAGAGGATTTAGCCTAACGCTTCTAGATAGATCCTTTATGTTTTCATTACAAGACTTGCCCAAGAATCAAGTAATTCTTTTCAAATTTTATCGGATCAAAATTATTATCAGATATAGAAAATATTTTCACCTTATTGAAGCATTTGTATGAATGCAGGGGAGGGGGAAAACAAAAGGAAAAATACCCCGAGTTAGTAGGCAAGGTTATAAAATCGGTATGCATGTCCTATGGGGGAGCCCTTTTATACCAAGGGTAGGCCTAGCATGAAAATGTAATCCTCTAAGGTAGGTACCATACAATACCTGATGAATCTAACCAATTTATTGAGTGAAAAATAATTTGAAAAAATTTGTCCAATTGGAGTGAAAAAGGGACATTTGTCCAAAAAAATGAGGACAAAGTCCAAATGGATTGTTTGTTTTGATCGACACACAAAATGATGTGTGAAAAAAAGTCTACTCTTAAAAGGATTACAATGTTCCGACTAATTTATTCAGTGAACCTTAGACTTAAACCCTAAAAGGGGAATAAGCGGGTCAAATGGATAGGATGAAATTGATGATTTATTCAAAATCGACCGAATTGCCCTCAAAATGGGTAAATTGGCCAAATGAGTGAAATGGAGTTAATGAAAAAAAATTGATTAGATTGTCCTAAAATTTAATGAATTGATAAAATGGATTGGATAAAATTGATGGTTTATTTGAAAATCGATTCAATTATCTGCACATTGGTAGTTTCAAAAAAAATCATTGCAATGCATTAGTCTATCAGTCTTCTAAAATCAAGATTTGGCCTCTACATTTATCGTCTCATCAATGAAGAATCATTTGTGAATTTCTTCAAGTTAATGTCCTTTACGCAAGGGAATTTTTTTACCAATTTTGTTTAAAATGGCCAAAAGATGATTGTTAGATGCCCATATTCTAATGTACAAAAATTGCTTGCCGTCTTTGAAAAGATCGGATCCTGCCTTACCTCGTGCACTACCTCTTTGGATGGTACAGGAAATACAAATGTGCAAGTCTCATTGGATTATATATCCGAGACACAGGGCGGTTTATTCCTAACGTGGGATTCCCTAAACGGCGTTCCCTTCTAAGGTGGATGCATGATGTCAGTTTATCAAAACAACTAAATATGCAGTACATAAATGAAACATGACCTAAAGGAACTCTTTTTGTATGTCGTGGTGAGCTTAAAATGAAATATATTCATGCTACAAATGCGAAGTATTGAATTTAAACGTGTCACATCAATTAGGGTAGGCTCCTAGAGAGTACCATGCCAGAACTCTTATGTTCTAGGCTTATGAATGCAATGGAGACAAAAGCCAAGAAGAGTTAGTTCAATCAGACAAACACACATAACACATTTGTATCAAAATAATACAAAGATATAAAGCAATAAAAGGAATAAAGGGGTTGGATCCCTCCCCTCGTGAATAGTATCCCTAATAGGGTAAGGCAGACTCTACCCTAGGTAAACTACCATGGATGCATGAGGTATTGGCTCACTAATGCATCTAGACTCGACAGGTTTTAGGTCCCTGAGCCTTCAGACTTGGAAACCAAAGGTCATTAATCTCAAGGTTCTTTGTCGGTGGCTCGAGCGATTCCCCAGACATTGCTACGCACACGTTGTGTCACGGCTACATATCTGAGTGAATCTAGAAAAAATCCTCAACTTTCGACTAAAAGCTAAAGGCTATTAACCTAAAGCTTAAAGCGGAAGATTGAATGACCCCTCAGATCATGCTACACACACATCGTGTCGCGATCACACGTCCAAGTGGGTCGCCTAATCCTAATAGGGTGGAGTGGCGTGACAAGACACTAAAAGAAAAATAAAAGAGGAATAAATAATAAAGCGTATGCACGTATGCTAGTGCTTCTTTTTGGAGGGGGGGATCGAGAACCAATGCGAGGCTCTAGGGAAATACACCCCCCAAATGCAATGCAAAGTGCAGGATCACATAAATAAATCACTTATCCATCAAATCAATCGTACGCAAATGTGCGAGGGAGTGAGTTGATATGCGTGAAATGCAAAAATCCTCAAAAAGGAAAAATGCAATTCTAAACACCCAAATGTGATATATAAAAAGGTTAAAAGAAGAAAAAGATTGACTAAATCAAATTTGCTCGGACTCTCTAAATCCCCAGTGGAGTCGCCAACTGTCGTCGCGCCCCATTTTTTACGAAGAAAAATAAAAGACGAGTTTAGAAAAATGGCTTTTGATTCAATTTTTGATTGAAAAAAATAAATTTTTTGATTTAAAAAGAAAATGAAAAAACATGGGTCTAAACGGGACTTGAAAATGCGACGATTTGACCCAAAATATAGTTTAAAAAGGGTTTTTTGAATGAAAAATGGAGTTGCCACTTGGTATAGAGTTAAGGTGTACCAAATCACCTAAAAAATGAATTTTTTTTTTAAAAAGTAGAAAACTCTTTTTTAAACGACTCCAAGTCTACCAAAATCAGAGAAAAAGATTCGGGAGTCACATTTGAAGAAAGGGAATGCAAGGATAAAAATCCAAGGCACCCTTTCAACCTAGCCAAGGCTAGTTGCACAATTTAGTCAAAAATTTTCTTATTTTACCCTTAAGATTTATCACATTTGGATGTACTATTTGAATGCATACCCTAAACTTAGGAGGGTGTCGGGGGGTCAAAATGTTTCTTCAAAGCTTACTTGGTACCAATCACATTAATTGTGATGCCCAATACGGACTCTTTGGAGAGGTCACGAATATGCAAGTCATGAGACTCGAAAGAAAGAAAAGGAAAATAAGAGTAATTATACAAATATACGTGGCCTAAAGGAATGCATCATGTCGGGTACGGGTGAACTAATGTTCGTGACTTTCAATGTTCCCTTCAATAGAGGGAATACGAGCGTGCTAAGGCTAGAAAAGCCAAACTCGTCCATATCCCATATCCAAGGGATTTCCCCTAGTCTAATCAAGCAGATGACCCTATTGACTAGAATGAAAATGCAAAGTCCTAAAATTGTATTTCAATTGCGGGAAAGGGGGTGAAGGCTCATGTAAAAATGTAAAACTAAAAAGGAAAAATGAATGAAGATGTAATGAAGGCATGCAAGTATGTGCTAGCGTGGGAGACGGCCCAATTGGGTCTAGCATTGGACTAGCCCTTATTTCTACTTCCTCACTAGCATTGGACTAGTGAGAAATCGGACAAGGGAACCACAACTAGCATTGGACTAATGTGGTATCGAGAATTGGATCACAACTAGCGTTGGACTAGTGTGATAACACGTCACATATCAATTATAACTAAATTAATCATGTAAAGTCTAATGAAAGCATGTAAACACATAATATCACATAAACACATAACACATAATCATAATATCTAGATGCAAGATCCTAAGAAAGCGGTAACACATAGCATGTAAGCATGCAAATCACACAAGCAAACAAACCCTAACTATTACATTTGAAGGGGCCTACTACAATCTAAAGGGGGAATGAATTAAATAAAATGATATAATAAC